>NC_056744.1:141790261-141817761 GCF_019279795.1 Protopterus annectens | reverse complement strand
CACAAAGCACATAATAGGTTGCTATAGTGGCTGTACAGGGACACATAGGTGCAGACCTATTGCAGAACATATTATTCAGATGCATAGCCCAGTGTCTGCAGGAGAGGACCTCCCTGTGGAACAACCTCATCCACAGGGTAAATGATGTCGGCCTGCACAGCCAAAATTATGAGATAGTGCAGCATTGTTATGCTGACTTCATCCTCCATGCCAATCAATGGGCTACTGCCATTGTGAGGGAATGGCTAACCACAGGTGTGGGTCAAGCTATCTGGTCCCCACTGACACATGGCGAAGAGCTCCTCGCCAACCTTGGGGCACCCGTCCGCTAGACAAGCCATGACATGGAAGACAGCATTGTGGAGGTGGGTGCCACCCACACAATGGATGAGGATCATGCGGATAAGGCCGCAGTGCACATCACTAGAACACTGTTGCTTATCCATCTGTATCTGTACAGTATCTACATGCATATGGCAGACAAGATAGTATGTTGCTGGAGTGTAGTAATGCACAGATGTGCATAATCCTTAGTACTGTGGTTTGTACTGTTGATGTGCTGAAATGCTGCTTTCACCCTGTACCAATGCCACAGGTTTACCTACTCACATTACTTCTCTTCCACAACTATTTAGGTTCCTCTGGTGTACAACTGGGACAGCAGTCTGTAGCTGATGAGTATGGTGTTGGTTTGTTCAGGTTTGCCAATGTTAAGGCCATGCTGTTTGCCATGTACACATTTAACACACCTATACTTTATGCATGCTCTACATGTTCATTGTTATTGGTGTTAACTGTGCTGCATCACAGTGGTCACCATAGTGGCATATCTGCAGGATATGGAACATTCCTGCAGTATACCTCACAACCTGTCAGTGCAAGATGTGTGGGCAGAGATAAACAAAATGTTGAGACAAATGGCATACAGTAGGGACATGTATGAAACATTACCCTTATACAGTGGATACAACAGTGTATACACCACTATTACAATGGCAACTATTCCTAAAATATACAACGGCAGACCACAATAACACATTCCACACCTTTTACAACCTGTAATGTGGTCCTAACATGATCAATGAATGTGTAATATAGAATCCCATGTTAGGACAACAAATATGGGATATACAAACTTTACAAAACACTGGAAGCATATGTGTGCGCACACTCCAAATGACATATTGTGGCGGCAGCTTGTCATGTACTGATAGCATTCACTCTTCTTCAGTACACACCTGCCATCAAGTACAGGGCCACATGTCACAGAAAGTAATGGTCTGCTGTCCAAGATGTATGTCCATGACATTTGCCCAGTCGCCTACAACAGGGGCAGCCATGGCTTGCACACATCTTACAAAGCATGAAATGGATCCTATATCTGAAAGGTAGGAGTCAGGAGTAGGAAAAGTAACCTTACCTCACCCTTGCATATACCATGGCAAACAGTGCAGACAGTGATCTAAAGGTGTATTAAATATGGGACAACAGTGATGTAGAAAATGAACAGATGCCCATCCAAAGCAGATGACAAAAGATGTTGAAAATAGGTCATGGAGGCTGACCAAAGACATGCAACAGCACTGATGGAGTGGCAGAAATGTTTAGCAAGTACTGCCTGTGTAGTACCTGTGTCGAGAATCGGCAGGATTCTGCATAAATGTGGCCTATGGGTTAGGGTAATCAGACGGAAGATTTGTCCCATATGAAACATCATCCAGGGATCTGTACAGGTAGCATAAGCTTAACATCAAGTCTCCCAAAGGCATGTGTTGCAATGTGTGATGTTGTCATGAGACCAAGGCTCAAACCTACAGACAGTATTCATAGAGATATGTGTGGTATACAAGCAACACCTCACTCCACCTCAGGGCCTCCATCCCCGATTTTTAGCTTACTGGTGCCAGTGTACACCTTTAGAGTTGCTGTTCATTAGCTGGGACTAGGCTGGTAGAAATGGTGGGTGGAATTTGGAACACTACAAAATAACACTCATGTGTGGCTCATAGTTGTCAGGCATCGGCAGTAAGGCTGAGGATGGGGAGGGGTATCATCTTCAAACACAACAGTGAACTGAAGCATACATACAAAGCTAGCTAAGAATGGCTGTATCTGAACACAGTAAATGTTATAAATTGTGCCAGACATAACCCAGACTCTACAGCAATAGTGAAGTCACTGTGTGACCTCCAAGGGCTGTGCACATGAGCTGACCTTGCAATCTGGCAGAGATGAGGGATCTTTGTAGGTCAGACAGACCAAATAATGCCAAGTAAAGATGGGCCATGCTAGTATACCCCTTCCAGGAATAGTGACTGCTGTAGGTCACTTAACAGGTGCTTCAACAAACCATTGTTTTAAGGGTGTGCACACTTATGCAACCCAAATATTGCATGCATTTCATGCAGCATCTCCACGACAAACACATTTGTTTGACTCTGCATTGGATTGCACAGGTCATATGTCACATATCAGGTGTGTGTAATGTTATCAGATGCAGTATTGTGGCCCTATTGCATATCATAGAAGAGGCTGGCATGTAAACAGGGATGTATACACTCCTCATATCCACATGAAGCTTTGAAGGTTGTCAGTGTAACTGGATTTTATTGCACAGACATGCAATGCTGACGATGAGATCTGCAAATAAAAGGTCAGGCATTAATTAGTGACATCAGACCTCATATCATCCCAGTTATGTGTCAGACAAACACATAGAAGCTGTGAACAACAGAGCAAACATAACTAACAGACGTCTACACATTCACAATTTTCTGTACACTTGTGAGGTATGGTGCACAGCACATGCCAGTGTGCCATACAGGTGCACAGCAATAATGTGTACATGGGTGTAGTGTGTTCCGGGGAAGGGGTATCACCTACTAACACAACCCATGCATCACAGAGATGTATATTGTTGGTAATGATGATTACAAATGTCTGCAGTGCATGCTGTTGCTTGCCATATGTCCTGCATGTCAACTGCTGGGTAATGAAAGGTCTGTGTAATATCTTTGTGCCACATCACCTGTAATTGTGTGTGTGTGTGTGTGTGTGTGTGTGTGTGTGTGTGTGTGTGTGTGTGTGTGTGTGTGTCTGTGTGTGTGTGTAAACCATAATGTACAGGTCTTCAGTTAGATGGCTTGTATGCCCCTCACAGGTGGCAAGGTGGGTCAGGGTCTCTCCTGCAGGCAAACTGATGTTAGTGTCCATACAGACTCTGACAATGATGATAAGCATAGTGAGGCAAAGGTAGGGTTGTCAGTGGCTGCATCTGCATCATTGGTTGGCATCCCACTTTTATCCAACCCATCCACGTACACAGTCACAATGCCCACACATACCTCATCACCAGTGTCCATAGATGAGGGCCAGTTTGCGTGCAGTGTAATGGGACAGGAACATGTGGTGACTATGGCAAGTGTGTCTGTACACAGCAGCCATAGCCAGATGACTGGTGGGATCCCACACAGACAGATGGACAGGGGTGCTCATAGGAGGGCTGCTAGCCATCATGGCCCTGGCAGAAGTGCCACAGCAGGTGTCACCAGACACATGTTTTGGCCCATCATGGAGGCACAGGCATGAACAGAATGTAACACCAGAGATGGTGTAAGGCTCCAGTGAGCTACTCTTCCTGCTGTACATGATTACATCCATGATCATGCAGATGCCCACCGTTATTTTGCAGGGTTCATGGATAGATGGTTGGGTGAGATGGTGGGAATCCTCAACTGTGTGGTATCTATGGTAGAGCATGTGGTGGAAGTAGAGCATCAGCCACGTGGACATAGATCAGCAACACCAGCAGGTGGAGATCTACGTGGATGTGTGACATCTCCCTCCTGTTCCCATAGTGGCAGTACCAGCAGCATCACCGGGGGGGTGCTATCCACAGCACAATGCAGCAGGCCATGTGCACATGGTTCTGGCCAGTCTAAACAGGGATGCAGATCCAGCAGACAAATGTCATCATCAGGGGAGAGTACCATAACTTGGCTTCTGCCTGATGGTGCCCATGCAACCCCTGGCAGGTGCAGTTCCCGTGTCCGTGGCCAGACACAGTGAACTGTGCACCCTGCCATGTACAGTACACAGCTGTCCAACATACACCTGTATAGAGCAGCCACATGGCAGAACTGTGTGAATTCATACACACACACACATCACCATCACAGCTAGGGCACTTCCATACCTACACACACCACATCTGCACAGGCCATTTAATGAACAAACCCCTAACCACACACATGATGTCAACCGAACAGCTCAGCCTAGGCCTCTGGCATGCCCACACCACATCCTGTGCATATTATGATACCTGTGCCACATCCCTGTCATACATACCATCAATGCAGGGACATGCTAATATGGTTTGGATGCACAGGGTGTATATACAACAGTTGAGCCATGTAATGCTGTTTAAAACATTGTCAGCTAGAATGTTTCATGCTTACATGTCAGGGTATGTAGCTGTTCAGCCATGATGCATTATTGCTGTTATTAACACTGACTGAATGTAGTCCCCATAATGTATTCTGTTTGAGTTCTAGGTGTCTGTGTGTCAGGCAGATGTTGATCTGCTGTCCTTTCCTACAAGGGGTGTGGCACTGTGGTAACATATTGACTGTGTCATATCCTGGGTACAGTTGAACACAAGTGACATGTCTGTATAACAGTTACTGCATGTGTCACATGGCTGATAGGTCTGAGGGGTGTATACAGGTGAGTGCATGGTAGCTGATGTAAGCAGCTTTTCCACAGTGGATGGTAAGTGTACTGGGTGGCACACACCAAATGTTTGTGAATAACACACACACACACACACACACACACACACACACACACACACACACACACACACACACACACACACACACACACACACACACACACACACACACACACAGACACACACACACACACACACACACACACAGAGGCTTTTGTGTTAATGCAATACACAGAGAATACTGTTCATATGGATGTACTTCATTGTGCAGAGAACTCATGTTGGCATTTGTAATTCCACCAAGATCAAATTGCCAGAACATCACATCAGTAAACAATGTCTACCAAATTTAATTTCATTTGAAATCGTACTGGCAGGGTATATGTCCTTTTCCCCAATGTACTGCAATCCTGGAGTTGGTATACATAGTTGTGCTGGTGTGGGGGGCACAGCCCCCACATTGGAGTGTGTGGGCTGGGGTAGAACCACACATAGTGTGATTAGCAACTACTTAACCTCTTAACATAAACTGGACAGTATAACAGCACACTAAGTGGGGGCATACGCACAACAATACCCCAATGTGGGTGGCTGTGCCCACAAAAACCACACCCAACTATGCATACCAACTCCAGTATCACTGTACAGCTGTACAGTGGGAAAAAGGGCATTTGCACATCCACTAATATTTTTGATGGAATAATTTTCCACAAGATGATTGCTTTGCAATGTTAATATTTGCCAGTTAGTTCTTGGACCGATGATTTCCTGGGAAATATATTTTCTGCAAAATGAAGTAGAGCCCTTCACATATACCCTCACTTACTTGGCAAAACTGAGATTAGAACCACTACATATGTACTTATTGCTACTAATGTGCTTTGCCTTACTTGCACACACCACAGGTGAGATGTGTCCTGAGCTTCCTGTAAAGTGAACATCACCAGGCCTTGGACAGTATGGTAGTGGGGGATGTATTGGGTGTTAATGGACAATACAAAGTATAATATGCTGTCATATACACATTGACAAACACATACAGTCATAGACACATTCGACAGACCTGTGTTTAGCAGTGCTGACTACCTTGTAGTGAGTCCATACTGTTACAGACTTTGTGACCCCAACAGATGCATCATTGGGCTGAAGAGTGTCATCAGTTACCTGTATGTTTGATGGTCACAGTGGTCCTCATACAGTGGTCCTTGGGACATGTACTGGGGGTGCCATGATGTAAAGACAGTAAACCCAGCATGCCCACCACACATTGGATATTGTACTCACTGAAATCCATGATAATGCTCTGACATACCCACAATCACACATTGATCAGGGACTGCAATACAAACCCTTGTCTATCTAATTATTGGTAATACAGGGATATGCATTTATTGTACACCCCACAAGGATAGTAGGCTGAGGGTTTTGTTATGGCACTCCTAATGTCAGCAACATCCCCATCCCTTATAATGTATGGCAGGGTTTAGTGTATTTGGAGTATGTGGCCTTGGAATGCTGTCTTCTACAAATATGCACACTCACACACAATTGCACACACACACACACACACACACACACACACACACACACACACACACACACACACACACACACACACACACACACACACACACACATTTGCCAGGACTCCGAGGGTAACCCACACCTATCTACCCATTTGTAGAACACCCAAACACTGTTGCACCCAGTAATGCCCACAAGCCCATTCGTCAGTACTGAGGTGCACAGGTGCAGGTGTTTCTAGGTGTGTACTAGGTTATTGTCCAAGGAGAGATGAGAAAAGTAGGGCATGTGTGTACACTGGTATCATGGCACCTCATATTTGTCAGCAGGCCATCTGTCAACTGATGCCACTTGAGGATCCCCAGGGAGTCAATTATATTCAACATCTACTCATCTAGGTTTCTCTTGAAGAGGGTCAATGAGGTGCTCCACTTGACATGTATGCAACACATATTGCATAACATGGCCAGTGTCTGGGTTGTAACCTGTACCTAAACATGTTTTGTTGACTGTGGTAGTCTGGTTGAGGTATCCATGGCATGTGGTGTATACAGACTGGGGTTTCCTAGCTGTGGCATGCATAACACAGCTAAGCAGACATGTCAGTGTCAGTCAATCAGAGATTGCCTGTAAGCAGCCAAGATGAATACCTGACATCTGCACATCTGTACAGAGGACAGACAGTAGATAGGCAACAGATTATGCATTAGGATGAATGTTTTGACAGACAGACATCTGAGACTGATAGGTATGCCATTACTACATTACGGCAGTGCTCAATGACATATCCATAAAAACATGGTAGTCTACAGTTACTATCAACATAGCAGATCAATATCCACTAGGAGATACATAAACACATACAGCTCAAACACCAAGAAAACAGTAGTCAGTACTCAGAATCCAGCTTTGCATGCAGGGGTGTATGGTTCCAGTGCTACAATCTGCAATTTACTCTTACTTGGAAAAGTACTGTTAAAAGTAGTAATGTAATGATACCATACATGCAAGTGTGCCTGCATATAATCTGAGATACTTCCCAAGTATGATGCACATACACAGAGAAAGGATTGTGGTACTGCACATGTATAATCAGGTGTCCCATATAGTTTACTCACACCCCTTGCTACTGTAAAGACAGCACATAGAAGCATATTAGGTAAATGGACTTAAATACAGTTATTAAAGTTGTCATTACCCCGCTATTTTATCAGACTGGAATGTGATCATTGGTTACCAGAGCTGGGCGATGCATAGCAGGGGTAAGCATTGGTTAAATGTAATTGCTAAGCAAATTTGTGCACTGGTAAGCAAAGCCTATACTGTGTAAGCACATATTCATTTAACCGTACAATAGCAGCTCTTAGCCTCATGTAAACCCACTTAAAGCTGCTTTAAAATGCCTTAATCACCCTGTCTCTATCAGCCCTTGTTGTGCAAAGCAACAAAATAAATAGCCCATGCAGGTCTTAAACCCGGGAACCTGCACACTATACTCACAGCACTTAACCACTAAGCCATCTGAGCTGTGAGGATGTCTGATGCTTTTTCAAATATATAGGTTCATAGGTTCATACTAGGCTATCTGCCCTAGGGCATTTATAAGCCTAGCCAGAGTGTGTTTGGCTTTCGCCACCCATTTTAAATTAATTTTGCTATGTCCTTTTTCGAGGTTAGTATACTGTGCCTCTGTCTAACAGTGACACAGAAGTGATACCCAAGGTAAACCTACAATCCCCCATCCACTCATCAAGATTCCTCTTGAAGAGAGTCAATGAGGGACTCTGCCTAACCTGGACTGGGATTTTATTCCAGAGTGAAGGGAGCCTCTGGGTTATGAATCTGTCCCTCCAGCATGTCCTATTTTATATTTATATCATTCAGTACACATACTGAATAGAAGTGAACAACTGCTTTGACTACTACAATTGTTTAGTACTTGTAAGTATGTTCTTATATGTAAATACACACATATCAGATTACTGAGAAGGTTTTTACAACACTCGTTTACACATAAAAGGATATATATATATATATATATATATATATATATATATATATATATATATATATATACATATGTAGATATAGGTATACATATACATACACACATCTCTCTCTCTTTCTATATATATATATATATATATATATATATATATATATATATATATATATATATATATATATATATATATATATATGTGTGTGTGTGTGTGTGTATATATATATATATATATATATATATATATATATATATATATATATATATATATATAGACAGCACATGCCCATGACATGTAGTGGAGTCATACCTCAGCAGCACCATAACTCTCAACCTCTTAGTGCAAGAGAATTTAATTTATATATTAGTTATAAATGTAGAATGTTGCTACAGTGACAGGGGTTGTGTCAACACACATGTTGTGAAGGAAGGCTCTTTTGAAGCTGACATGTACACCAGCAGTTTCTGACAGACATCATAAAATAATCATAATGAAGTACCACACAAAACACAGTAATGATCCTGTGGAATACAGAAGAAATATGAGCAATAATCATGGACAGTCTGAAACAATCTGGTCACTCATGAGGTATACACAGAACTCCTTAGTGCAAGAAATATGGAACAAGCCTGACAAAGGGGATGTTTAAACCCATGAGAATGAGGATTTATCACAAATACTGTAGTAGATAAGCTCACACAATTGATGCATTCACACCCTCTTGTATGTCCTAACACATATTAACTGGAGGAGCAGAGGTCCCAAGCCCACATGCTTCCTACTAGTTAGTGACATACATCTTCACAGCAGCCCACTGCTTTGTCAGAAATACACAACACATATGGTGGCCAGGCAACCGTACAGCTGACAAATATATGGACATTCCATCACACTAGGGTACATACATTGAGCTGCTAGGCATGTCACCAAGCACTGTCTACACTACAGGCAGACTGCCACAACACTAACCCAATTTACCTATGGGGGAATACACATGTAATCACAAATGTAGTAGACACTACAGGCATGTAACAGCATGGAGTAACAGACAACTGTGTGAAAGTGCATAAACACAACCAATCTCAACACAGTCACTGTCCAATGGTAAGCCTAAGTAATAGAACAGTGTATGGACTGTGTGAACAAAAGCCATCATCATGTTTGCCACTCACACACTAACACTACATATACTGGCCCAATTCACAGTGTAGTCTGATGCCTGACTGTGGCATGGGACATGTCTCAGTCTGGCCCTACAAACATATAGGCTGGTAGTTTATCAGAAACTGGAGCAGCATGCAATGTGAGATAGAACAGGACCAAGAACACTGAGATCTACCCCAGTCTGTACACAGGTCAAATAACATATTCACAATACACTGTTACATAATGCATTCTGTCAACAATCACCATAAGTACACAGACCTCACTACTGTACAGACTACAACAGAATGTCCAGGTTTTGTCCTCAAATATTAGGCCTGCTATACATTACATGTCTGTCAGTCTGACATATCACTAGCTTGATATCAGGAATTATGTTAGTAAATAATGATATACTGTACATATCCACCTCTCACTACATGACATATGAACAAAGGGTGACATACTTGTGTGACAGAAGCACAAACACAGGGCCAATATTGACATATTGCAGTTATAAACTGAGAACATTGCTGATACAACAGGGTTTGTAGTGACATATCCCTTCTGAGGACTATGAAGTCAGTAACACAGATGGATGTTACTATTTACTGACTACAAACATCAGAGTATGCTACTGCATTTATAAAGACAGAAAATGTATGAGTAACACACCAAATCTGAGACTCCAAACTCTGGCCAGTTTGCAGATAGCGTTACAGGTGAGTGTTTTCTCAACCACATAACATTGTCATGCCAGACCTTAAATCATGCAGGACAGCCATAGCCACATAAACCCTGTTAAAATAACATTACTTCAAATGTAGAACAACAATACTTACATTCTGTCCCCATGTCTGGAACATCCACCTCCAGTTTGTTGGCTTATCTCCACAGTGTTTGTTGTAAGAGGTATTACCAACTACCCACTGTGATTCTGTTTGTCAGACACCCACATGAAGTCCTGCTCACAGTGAAGGAAAAGGGCCAACACCCACTCACAGTGATTAATTATAGGAGTGTGTTTCCATGCAATTGACTATAGGAATGATACCAGAGCTGTTCCACATCCAGTTAGCAAGTGGGGGACTCAAATTTGTGCACAGGCCATCAGCTGATTACAAGCATTACCTACCAAAGTCAAGCTGTTGCCTATGCGAAACAGATGCATTTTTCCACATTCAACAGAGAGGGGGGCTGTATAGAGAGAGAGAGAGAGAGAGAGAGAGAGAGAGAGAGCATGAAAGAAAGGAAGATAGAAATAGTCATGCATGTTTGTGTATGATCCGTGGGTGGAGAGAGGTCTCTGGGTATTATAATGGTTGCCTATATATACGTTTATGGCTGTGGATTGTCTACAAAAACCTCTACTGTGTTTGACAACTGTTGGCCTTGTAATGTGACATTGGGACATAAAGGCCCTCGGGTCTATGTTAAATCTTCGAATGCTGGAAATGTTGAACATCATATGGTAGAGACCATATGATCGACATTTCAAGTGTTCGAAGACTGACTTTTAATGGCACCGTACAGTGCAGAATGGGAGGATTTCCATTTTCTGCACTGAAGTGCAGTCTCAGAGTTGGTATATTTATGTATGGGGGATGTGGGGGATGCAGGGGGGCTTGCACCCCTACTCGCACTGTTAAGATGTGTTTTTCTTTTTTTTTTATTCTATATTCGAACTTCCAAATGTCGACCATATGGTCTCGAACATATGGTATTTGACATTTTGGACGTTCGAATATTTAACATAGACCCGGGTCCTCAATATGAAAATGTAGCAAAAACCACCCTGCAATGGATCCTGTTATTGCACAATCCCACCAACACCCACACAGGATACTGATGAGACATACCACACATGCCTGTACTGAGTTTCAAACCTCTACCCAGCTATATACTGCTACTACAGTGTTATGCATTTATTGCATGCTCCACGGAGCTTATGTGCTGCATAGATGTCCAAAGGTATTTTTGAAGGTGAGTGACATCAGCAGCAGGGCTAAAGGAGGGGTATGGGAAGTACAGTAACTGTGAATGTCTACAAAATCAGGTGTCATCAAAGACAAACACTCTCACACACAAACATTTTCACAATTGCCAGGACCAGGATTAGAACTTCTACTTAACTATTTGCTACACTATGATATTATGTAGTTACTGCATGTGCCACAGAACTTATATATGTTGGTTATTTGTTCAAATGTATATTTGAAGGTGAGTGACATCAGCAGCAGGGCTAAAGGATGGGTATGGGAATACGTGTAGTAAGTGTGAATGTCCACAAAATCAGGTGTCATCAAAGACACACATACTCACACACATTTTCACAGTTGCCAGTACCAGGATTAGAACTCCTATCTAACTAGTTTGCTACAGTATGGTATTACACATTTATTGCATGTGCCACAGAGCTTATATGGTAAAGACCTGTCCAAAGGTATCTTTGAAAGTGAGTGACATCATCAGCAGGGCTAAAGGAGGGGTATGGGAAGTGCAGTAAGTGTGAATGTCCACAAAATCAGGTGTCATCAAAGGCACACACAAACACAAACATTTTCACAATTGCCAGGACAAGGACTAGAGCTCCTACCTAACTAGTTTGCTACACTTTGGTATTATGCAGTTATCGCACGTGCCAAAGAGCTTATATGTTGCACAGCTGTCCAAAGGTATCTTTGAAGATGAGTGACATCAGCAGCAGGGATAAAGAAGGGGTATAGGAATAAGTGTAGTAAGTGTGAATGTCCACAAAATCAGGTGTCATCAAAGACACACGCACACACACACACACACACACACACACACACACACACACACACACGCACCACGCACACACACACTCTTATAGTTGCCACGACCAAGATTAGAATTCCTACCTAAGTAGTTTGCACCATTACATTACTACACACTTATCACACACACCACAGAGCTTATGTGTTGACGAGCTGTCCAAAGGTATCTTTGAAGGTGAGTGACATCAGCAGCAGGGGTAAAGGAGGAGATGGGAATAAGTGTAGTAAGTGAATGTCCACAAAATCAAGTGTCATTAAAGACACACACTCACACATTTTCACAGTTGCTAGAACCAGGATTAGAACTCTTACCTAATTAGTTTGCTGCACTATGGCAATACACAGTTATCACAGGCACCACAGAGCTAATATGCTGGAGAGCTGCCCAAAGGTATCTTTGAAGGTGAGTGACATCAGCAGCAGGGCTAAAATAGGGGTATATGAAGTGCAGTAAGTGTGAATGTCCACAAAATCAGGTGTCATTAAAGGCACACACACTCTAACACACTTTTTCACAGTTGACAATTACTACACACACCACAGAGCTTATGGGCTGAGATTTTGCCCATGGGTTATTTCAAGGTGACTGACATTCATAAGAGTGCTAAAGTAGGGCAATGTGAGGTGTAGTGAGTGTGAGGGGCCTCAAAATCACTCTTCTCCAAACACACACACACACACACACACACACACACACACACACACACACACACACACACACACACACACACACACACACACACAGTTTAACAGTTGCCATGGCTGGGATTAGAGCTCCTACCTAACTAGTTTACTACACTACAGTATTACACAGTTTTCCCAAGTTCCACACAGCTTATAGGGCTGAGACTTACCCAAGGGGTTATTTAAAGGTGGCTGAAATCAGCAGGGGTGCTAACATGGGCAATGGGAAGTGCAGTGTGTGTGAATGGGCTATAAATCATTCCTGTGGAAACACACACACAAACACGCACACACACGCACACACACACACACACACACACACACACACACACACACACACACACACACTCACTCATATACAACTTCACATTTGACAGGGCTGAGTTTACAAATGCTACATGAATACTTGTTTGTTCTATCATGTTACACACTTATCACAAGCACCACAGACACTATAGGGCTAAGGGCTACCAAAAGGAATGTCTACAGTGACTGACATCAGCACGTCATGTGATATAGACCAATTGGATGTGTAGTGGGTGGGACAGCCCTCATAATGGTATTCTCTCTATCACTGTCTGTCTCTCTGTTCCCTACATCTCTGTGTGTGTATATTTGACATATTACAGTCTGTTGGTCTTAAATATGTGTGAATATTCTTATCCAATGTGTGTGTGAAGCATAATTGGTGTGCAATTTGGTGTGTGTGCACAGACATCTGCAGATGACAGATATGTATAGTCCACTGTGTTGTCAGATATGGGCTTCATTCATTTATCTAAGTGTAGGAGCATGCCCAGTATGACCTTCTGTATTGAGTGTGTGAATCCATTCCAGGTAGGTTAGTACTCCAGTCCAGGCTTTGGTGTTCTACATCTATAGCTAGCAACCTGTTTCTGCAGGATATCTGTAGATAGGTTGACAATATGGAGTCACAATGGGTGAAAAATAGGAGGATACTGTAAGTATTGCTGTCTGTGCTGCTTGAGTTACATGGTTGGTGTTAGCAGAGATATTCAGACATATGTACATTTTTACACTGTGAGTATGGATGACTGCTGACATGGGCATTGCTGGGAAGCATTGTGGTTGGCATTGCAGTTGTCAGGACATGGCCTTGTCAACCACAGTACTACCCATAGGCCACCAAGACACAACCCTCCATGCCTACATGCTGACCACTTCCAGACAATATTGAACACACAACAATGTAACACACATACTCCTGCATATTGTACACATGCACAATCTATCTTGTAGACTGGGCCAGCTCGGGTAATCTGTGGTCCATTGTTATTACTCCTCACACTTACATGTTGCTGCATTTCTACATAGGATCGTGGGGGGGCACACCCGACAACTTTAAACATTTGCTATGACTGCATTGGTATTTCAGGTACTCTGTTGGCTTCCATTTCATATTCTATTCTGACCTATCATGCAGACTGGAGGCATATCAGTAGAGTACAAATCTTACATTTTATTGACCTACATTTCAGTTTCAGACTTCTTACCCTTCAGAACTAACATACAACTGCCAGCCCTGTTGTAGTCTGTCTGTGTAGGTCTGGAGGGGGGCTGTGCACCATTGCCATCAATCGGAGGCCTTCACCCAACCTTTCTTGATGGTCATCTACACCTGTCCTGCTGGCTGAGGCTGGTGGTGGGCATATGAGCCTCATTGACTTGCATGTGTGTGTGTCCTATGGACACACACAGTTATTTGGGCCACCAATGTACTGCAGTGGGATTTGTCACCTTGTCTAGTACTGCCTAGTATGTTAACACCAATATTTGTTATGGATTTCATGCTGCCCATATAGGTGTCCAGTATCTGCTGCCATCGCATTCAGGCACCCAATTCCCTTGCATGTTCGCATCCATACCATACATACAACTATCATAACATACTACTCCATTCAGTAATTGATAGGAAGGGTGACTTACCTTGTGGCTGGGCCAGTATTGAGGATGGTGCTGGAGGGCTGACTATATTGTATGCACATAGTACACTACCTATACCTGATAAAGCACAGGTAGTGTCATGTTTTGCATCCCTTTTACTGTGTGTGCGAGTCAGAGAGAGGTGTCATTCCCTGGGTCCCTACTGTGTCAGTGTATGTGCTATGAGTTGCCTCTTTACAATGGCCTGGCCATACTGGGCATGCCTCCTTCTGCCTACAGGGGCAGGCTCAAGATGTTCCTCCTCCATGTCCCTCTGTGTCTGTGGTGGCCTTGGCAATGGTGGGGGGCTGTGTGACCCTGCCCCGTGCTGTTTCTGCTGCCGCTGTTTTTGCAGGATAATATTGCGTAGCATGGCACATACTATGAACATTTGTGTACATGTAGCTGGAGAGTACTGTAAGGCTCCACTGAATATGTCCAGGCAGTGGAACTGTGACTTGAGCATCCAAAACACACACTCTATAATTATTCTGATTTGTGTATGTGCCTCATTATGGCATTCCTGATCAAGTGTGAGTGTATTTCTGAGGAGTGTCATCAGCCATGGCTCCAGTGCATAGCCAGCATCCCCCACTAGGTGGCCATATGGGATGTCCCTACTGGAAAATGACTGGTACAGCTGTGTCATATGCCAGATGTGGGAGTCATGATAACTTCCAGGGCTGCCAGCACACACATTCAAGATAATGACCTGGACATCGCACACGACCAGGCAGTTGATGGAGGGGAAGCCCTTGTGGTTTATGTAGACCCTACCCCCCTCGTCGGGTGGTGCTTTGATGTGTATGTGCGTGCAGTCTATAGCACTCACTCAGGGTACTCTGCTATTTGGTGGAAAAGATGCATATTGCTGGTCAATGCCTCATGAGTACTGAAGAAATATATGTGCTCACCGGAATGTGCTGAAATGGCATCCAGGAACTGGTGGAGTACCCTGGATGCTGATGTCTGTGAGATCTCCATGATATCCCCAGTTGGCATTTGGAAGGTACCTGTGGCTAGTATTCTTAGGCCTACACATACCTTGGTATCCACTGGAATGGGCTCCCCTCTGTTGGTTCTATGTGTGAGGTGGTGCTGGCACAGCTCAACAATTTGCTGTAGAATGTCCCTGTCCACCCTATAGCGCTCCACTGTCTCCACCTCATGTAGCCCCTGGTAGGTTACCCTGGGTCTGTACACTCTTCTCTTCCTCCTCACAGGGGGATGGTCATCAGCATTCACATCCTTACCACCCTGAGCCACTTGCACATATTGATGTATGAGAGTGACAGCAGCCCCTAACATTTTGTTAGTTTTGTAATTTAAAATTTCCCCATCTGTGTACACCAGTGGTGTAGAGTTTGTGGGAAAAACCAGACTGAAGGTGTTTGCATAGTTTATAGTTGTGTTCTGGGCTGCTGCCTGTGTAATTGTCTGATTCTGATACATTTCAACTGCCAGCTATGCTAGTTCTCCTTGATTGCCAACCTACTGCTGTTTCCCCTTCCCACTTCCTCCCTATTTAAGCCCCGAGGCATGCCGTGCATACCTGGTGCTCAAATGTAAACAGTTATGCTATTTCCTGTGTTTTTTTTTTTTTTTTAGGCCCACTGCATGCCACACACACCTGTTTACCCAATGTAAGCATTTTTAAGCAGAAATGGCCCTCCCTGGATGTGAACACGCTCTGCATTCCATGGAATAAGGCAATATAGCCTCAAGCCAAGGCAAACTATGCACCATGGCTAACTAGGGAAACTACAGCCCTTCTAAAGTCAAGGGATAAGGCTTGGAAAATGTGAAAGAAAGACAATACTAGCCCAGCCGAACAAAGTTGCCTACAACGTAGAAATCAGGCCAAGAGACAAACTAAACTCAATAGACAAAATTACTTCCTCAATATCCAAAACAAACATTCAAAAGATCCGTGAAGGTTTTGGCATACCATTAACTCTCTCCTAAAACCAGGCAAAACTACCACTCCCACTCCTAACTCCACCAATGACAACAAGGACATTGCCTCCCAATTCAATCACCACTTCACAGAATCCATCTTAACACTATCTTCCCAACTATCCAAAAGCAGCCCTACATATAACCCAACCAAATGCCCTGACAACATCCCATCCTTTACGCTCTCACCTGTTCCCACCTCAACAATTAAAAAACACCTCCTAAAACTGAAACCTACCACCCTCGCAACTGACAATCTACCAGCCAACTTCCTAAAAATAGCTGCTGAATCCTTATCCTACCCTATTTTTATTCTTATCAATTGCTCCATACAAGAAGCATATGTCCCGCAGCTATGGAAGGTATCATACATTATTCCGCTACATAAAGGCAGAAACTCTTATGAATACACAAATTATCACCCCATTGCCATTCTATCCCCTTGTCTAAAATATTAGAGAAATGTATACATTCTTAGGTAACACAATTCCTAAACTCACACCATCTCCTCTCCCCCACACACCATGGCTTCCGACAACACCATAGCACAACCACTGCTCTGCTCTCTGTCACCAATCTGATCAACCAACATAGAAATAATAATAACTTTGTATCTGCAATATTTCTAGACCTCTCCAAAGAATTTGACGTGGTTTCACATTCTTTACTACTAGACACCCTGACATCCCTATCCTTTGCCCCCTCAGCTATAGCCTGGTTTAAAAGCTATCTGTCAGATAGGCAACAATCTGTCCAATGGCAAAGGGTACTATCTCCCTTACTCCCAACTACCATAAGTGTACCACAAGGCTCCATATTAGGCCCACTTCTTTTCTCCATATTTACCAGTAATCTCCATACTACCACACAGCATGCTTCACTTATACAATATGCTGATGATTCAACTCTTATTTGTTCAGCTCCATCACTTCCACTCTACAGCAACTCACCCAGGAATCCTTTAGTTCTGTGGAAAGTTGGATCACTCAGATCTAATTTATTCCAAACCCTAATAAAACCAGATTACTACTTTTCACCCCCAACAAAACCATTTCCACCCCTCTATCCTTCACTATCTCCTACAAAAATGTCATTATTATCTCTCCCTCTGATCATACCAAACTCCGAGGCTTTGAAATTGATAAAAATCTACACTTCGATGTCCACATTTCACAAACTATCAAAAAAGTCCATAAAAAATGGGAACATCATATAGGCACAGGAAATCCCTTTCAAAACAAGCATGGATTACCCTAGCCCAAACTCACCCCTTGTCTACTCTAATGTATGCTGCTCCAATTCCTTCCCAGCTTAGAAAACTTGAACTTGCCAGACTTGAATCATGCTATGATAAAATCGCCAAGTTTGCAAACAACTTCACCTTTAGAACCCACCATTGCCAGGCTCTAAGGGAACTGCAATAGCTGGAACTGCCCCAACTACTAACCTATCACCAATTAGGCATTGCCTACAATGCGAGAACACATCCAGAAAAAAACCTGCACTAGGCCAACTTCTCAACCACTATAATACAAATCGTCCTCTCCGATCTTCCAACAAGCCCCTCCTCTGTGTCTCTAGGGCTAACAATACTGCAGGAAAAGCACTTTCTCATAATCCATAGGTAGAACCTGGATTAATCTCCCTCCTGCTCTGATTTCTTCCTCTACCTCTTCTCACTTTAAAAACTCACTTAGAACACACTTAAAGAATAAGTGGCTATGCCCATGTATTACATAAGTCCTCAAATTATTCCACTTATATACCTCACTTCCTAATATACCTACTGTAATATATATTACAGTTTAGGTCTTCTCCTAATGCTGATTGAATTTGTATACTTATTCTGTTATTAATCATGTGTAACTATTTTTTCCTGTATATATAGGTCTTGTTATGTCTTCTGCTGTATACTGTATTTTAACATATTGTTTGAAAATTCTCTGTATACTGTATTTTAACATATTGTGTAAAATTTAACGTACCGTGGAGCGTTTCTCCCATGCCCTCTGCTGAAAATGAACCTGTGTCTAGTCGGACCATCCTGGTTAACAAATGTAAAATAAAAATAAAATAAAATGAAGTATTTGGTTACTAGCCGAATACATTTCTGCACTGACACGCATGGTTTCACCAACAAATGAGGTGACTTGCATATTTGCCAGTTTTCCGTGCAGGAACAGTGCAGGGCTGCTTGTGCACATGAAAACGGCACTTTCTTGGATCACTCAGCAGCCATTTTCCATGCAGGAGATCCTACCCTGTTCCTGCATGGAAAATATGGCTTTCTGAATCCTGGGGATGGTCTCTATAACCCAGTATCCATTCCTTCCCCATATCTAATATGCTGCAGGCTGTATGTGTTTATCTGCTTTGTGTCTGCCTTTACAAGCTGCTGAAAGCTGAGTTGCGTCTCTCTGAGTTCAGGCTGAGGTATACACTCATTGATGATGGTAAGAATACATGATCTTCTTTTTTATATTTCTTTTATCTCCCATTTCTGGGACTTAAAGCGGTCACATATTGGTAAGAATGGCTGGAAATGGCTGTTACGTAAGAAATATCATGCATTTAACAAACAAAGCTGGGGTGACTACTCTGAGGTACTGTTATTTTTAGCAAATTAGATTTGTGTAATCAGAGAAAAAGAAGTCAGTTTTATTAGGTCATGGTGGAACAAACCATTTATAGTTTAATGAAGAAATCTACTTAATCCAGAAAATCCAGGCAATAAAGCATTTCAAAATGTAGATAATTTATTAAAAACTCACTGTAATCCCAAACCAGACATACTGATGAAGCACTTCAGGTTTAATTGTCAAAGAAGCAAAGTTATTACAACCATTGTTTACTATGCTATTGAGCACAGGAATTTAGATTTCAAATGTAATTATGGAGAAACAATTGTAAGACACTTTAGTCTGTGGGATAAATAAAAAATATTCAGAGAATAGTGCTGGCTGACAAAATAAATTATTCAGAGAATAGTGCTGGCTGACTAGGACTTTATTATTAAAAATGCTTGGAGAAACAGCTCACAGAAATGTTTTGGGAGTCATATAAGAATGTTACAGAGGAAAGGATGAGTTGCAAAGATCTGATGAACAATGGACAACTTGCACAGAAATACTCACAAAAAAAGGAAGAACAGTTAATGTTTACCATAACTCTTAATGTTTGCCATAACTCTTAATGTTTACCATAACTCTGAGGGTCATGCTGCTCAGTGCTAGAAGTCTAAATCTCAAAATGCACTCACTTGAATCACTCCTCAAAATTGAGAACATCGACATTTGTGCTGTAATGGAGACCTGGTTTAAAGTGGCAGAAAGCATCCCTGTGCTACCAGGCTGTAACTCATTCCACACTTTTCAGGCCCGAAACATGGACCGAAGCTCCAAAGGTGGTGGTGTCTCCAAATTAATAATGGATATGCACACCTGCAGACTAGTAGCCCAGCATAATACATCTGAGATACTTCAGGTACACCTAACATTGGGTAAGACTGCGATCCAGGTCATAGCCTGCTATAGATCTCCAGCCATGTCCCTAGACTCTCACTCCACATTTCTAAGCACACTGGAATCTATCAAGGTCCAACCCAACCCAACACTCTCATACTAGGAGACTTCAACAACCCCTCCATCAACTAGGAAAACTACTCAAGCACCAATGCAGTGGCCCAATGCTTCCTGTAATTCATCAATTCCAATGCCCTGGACCAGCTCATTCTTACTCCCACTAGAGGAAGCAACATCCTTGACCCGGTTATTACTAACATGGGCAACCATTGCTCTACACCAATAGTCAGTTCCTCCCTGGTTAGATCTGACCACAAAGTAATCACCATGGAAAAACACATCTCACCCATACCCCCCGCAAAGGTATGCATCATGAAAAACTTCTCCAAAGCTGACTTTGGAATCCTAAAAACAGAAGTGGCTAGCTTCACAGCACCCATTCCAAGAGAAAATAGATGCTTGACTGATGAATCATACACCAATGCACTGTACGAACACGTACATAAATGCATGGAACTAGCCATACCCAACAGAGCCAAGATGCTCTTCTCTGAAAAAAGGAAGCCAGTTTGGTGGTCCCCTGCCATTAATAAACTCTATAACAGAAGGAAGAAACTGTTGCAGAAAAGGGTGAAGTCCCAAGACTGGAAAAATTCCCTTATTAGCCTCAACAAAAAGTTGAGATCCCTCATCAAAACCTTCAAATCCAGCTATGAAGGCAGAATTGTGGCAGATACTAAAAACAACTACAAAGCCTTCTTTAGTTATATCAAGAATCTCCATAGGAATACCCAGATCTGCTCTGAGTTACTGCACAATGGTACCTCCTATACTGAGCCAACAGATATTGCTAATATACTGGCCGACAGATTCAGTGCCAACTTTACCCTACTCTCCCCCAGAAAGGACCAATCTCAATACTGGAAGAATGACAGGCAAATTAAAACACCAATGGCCAGCATATGCTAGCCATTGGTGTTTTGAATTGTCTATGGTTTGGCCGTGCATTTCCGTACGTGCAGAGCGTTGGATTGCTTAAGAATGACAGGCACCCTGAATTACTGCAGCACAGGTTAAAGCTGCATTGTCTAAGGCCAAGAATACAGCTTCTATGGGACCTGACAATATCATTGGCTGTGTTCTACATGAATTACAAAGTGAACTGGCACTACATCTTTGTGCTCTGTTCACTCACAGCCTCACCTCAGGCTTTGTCCCTACTGAATGGAGCATTGCTACAGTCATCCCTCTCCATAAAGGAAGAGTGACTACAGACCCTGGAAATTATTGCCCCATTAGCCTGACGAGTCTCATATGTAAGGCTATGGAGCAGATCATCATGGACCTAATTAACAAGGATATAGGGAATCTTCAAACTCTAGATACCACGCAATTTGGTTTTGTGAAAGGTAGATCATGCCTGCTCAACCTGGTTGACTTCTTTGAGTCAGTCACCAGAGTGGTGGATGAAGGTAAGACACTTCATACAGCCTACCTCGATCTGGCCAAGGCCTTTGATACCATGCCTCACTCAGGAATTATTGATAAACTCACCAAACTAGGCATTAACCTCTATATTGTTAGGTGGGTTGAACACTGGCTCACAGATACAACACACAGTGTGAAAGTAGCAGACTACAACTCAGACTGCTGACCAGTCATGAGTGGAGTCCCACAGGAATTGGTCCTGGGTTCTCTCCTGTTTAGCAGAAGTCCCGGCAAACATGGAGGGACTCTGGCTGACCAGATTCGCAAGCTGGGAGCCATTATTAACTCCTCAAGTGATGCAGGCATCCTACAGAAAGGCCTAACTGAGACCAATGACTGGTGTCGAAACCATGGCCTTAAGCGTAATGCCAAAAAATGCATCATCATCCCCTTTGGGAAAACCTCAGTTCCCACTAATTACCACATCGATGGGAGCCCACTGAACACTGAAGGCATTATAAGAGATCTGGGGACACAGGTTGACAGCAACCTCGCCTTCGACCACCACATCACCACTGTGTTCAGAAAGTCCTTCTATGTGGCACATTTAATTACCAAGGGTTTTGCATCCAGGAAAAAAGAGGTTATCATTTCTCTCTACTCTTCCCTCATTAGACCAATCATAGAGTATAATGCCCCATTTGGCATGTACCTCACTAGACACCTGCAACAGCTGGAGCGGCCACAAAAGTACCTAAAAAAGAGGATCCTAGGCCTTAAACACATGTCCTATACATACCGACTCAGAAAACTCCAGCTATTCTCTGTCTCAAATCGTCTACTAAGAGGTGATCTCTGCTTAACTTACAAAGCCATGTCTGATCCAGCTCTGTTAGAAATGCTACATCTAAAGAATTCCAAATCCCTCCACACCACATGCTCCAGAGACCTCAACCTCTTTACCACAATCAACAGAACATGCTGGAGGGACAGGTTCATAACCCAGAGACTGCCCATGCTCTGGAATTGATGAGTGGAATAGAAAGTTCACCCCGGAGATCACTACAGTGGCTCTACTTGATAGAGGCACTGGGAACTAATGACAGGTGGCACAATGTCAGGGCACTTCTATGGGCTAGGCTTGTAAAGGCCCTGGGGCACTTAGTCTAGTACTAGTACACACCTTTGAATCTATGAACTCTAATGGACATATCATCAGCATGGCTGCTCATTTAAATCTGAGAAATATGAAAGAGTGCTGAATGGGTCACTCATCACTAAGGGCTTTTCATCCAGAAAAAAGGAGGTCATTGTCCCACTGTACTCATTCCTCATTATACCCATTATAGAATACAATACCCCATTTGGTATGTATCTCTCAAGACATCTGCAACAACTGGAAAGGCTGCAGAAATACCTCACTAAAAGAATCACAGGCCTAAAGAAGATGCCCTACACTGACCACCTTAAAAAACTCCAGCTATACTCTGTCACATATCGTCTACTCGGAGGCGATCTCTGCTTAACATACAAGGCCCTGTCAAACCCAGAGCTGTTGGACATGGTAAGCTTAAAGAAATTCCGATCCCTCAGAGCCGCACACTCCAGGGATCTAAACCTTGTCATCACAATAAACAAAACATGCTGGAGGGATAGGTTCCTGACCCAGAGACTCCCCAAACTCTGGAACAGATTGCCCATACATGTCAAGCAGAGCACCTCTTTGGTCCTCTTCAAAAGGAACCTTGACAATTGCATGGGAGAAAGGAACTTCACCCCGGGGATCACGTCAGTCACCCTGCTAGACAGGGGTCCAGGGAAGTAAATAGTGTTGGAAGAAATAGCCAGGGAATTGTTATGGCTAGGCTTGTATAGGCCCTAGAGGTGATAGCCTAGTACCAACCTATGAACCTATGAACCTATGAGAATGTTAACAGAAGGAAAAATACAATTTTCAAACAGTATGACACTAAAAATGTGGCAAAAAAAGTCAAGTTCAAAAGATTGAAACTAAGCACCCTTGGCATCCACAGCGAGCTAAGAAGGGTAGTAGAGACACAACACTAAAGATTGTATCCATAACCTGGACAGAATGGGTATGCAAAATGTGGTTCCTATTTTGGGTATATTAAAACTGAATTGTGAAAGTGTTATTTGAACTAGATAAAGGTCATAGTATCAGTGTATGGAATAATGCAGGATATGTAAAACTGTACAAAAATATATTTGTCACAATGTCAGGAATATAAGATTGTTCTTAAGATACATACTGGACACATCACAAATGTCCTAAAGCTATCTAACTTACAATCATCTTTAAAGGTCAGATAAAGGAATTAGCTTTGGTAGCTCAGAGGGTCAGTTACAATTTTTTTTGCATGAAGTTGGTTAAAGGAATAGAATGGGCACCAACCATACTCATAAAACGTAGCCAATAGTGCATATCAGTGGGGGAAGGGGAAGATTTGTTGTGTGTGTGTGTGTGTGTGTGTGTGTGTGTGTGTGTGTGTGTGTGTGTGTGTGTGTGTGTGTGTGACCATTTAAAATCCAAAGACAGTAATGCAGAAAGTTAGCAAGGAATCACATAACTACTTCCAACAAGTGGCTCTTATGGAGCATATATGCAGCCACCACTGAGAATGTAGGCTCTGCAGATATAATGACAGCACATCAGTCCAGAATACTTTCTGGAGCAACATTCTGTCCTGTCTGTAGCTTGGTAACACCAGCAACTAGAGTCAAGTATAGCTTCCCAGTGCTCAAAAAAGAGTTTGTAGCTCCTCTGCTGTCCCATACACAGGTATCCCCACATCCATCCTGCTGAGACAACTATCCATCAAGGTCTGCTATTCCATTTCATCCTACAGCAGTTGTCTAGCCCTATCTCTTGGGGTCTCTATCTGCTGGTGCCGTCTCTGCCACCTTGATGTTGATTTGTTTACATATTTGCCAAATTGCATAACATCTTCTGTGGGCTCACAATGACAGGTACATGTCACTGTGGTGGGTGCTGCTGTGGTTGTGGATGTTGCAATCAGCAATGCTTTGGCATAGCATTCTGCAACTCTGGGGGACAATTTCACCTCACAAATGTATATTAAAATGGCATTATAGAACAGTGACTGTATTGTGCACAGAGAAATGTATGACATTTGTGAGTGGTCTGAGTGCTGGAACTTGTGACTAACACAGTTACTGTCTGCTCTTGGCCCCCAGCTCTGGAACACCCTGCAAAAACATTATTTTTGAACCAGGAAGTAAGCAAACTCATGGATCCTGAATGCTATTTCAGACAGCCTTGCTGATACTTTAGTAGCTGCTACTTTGAGCTCTGTAATGTGCTACCCCTCCTGTGGCAACACATTGGTCAAGACATAGTCACTGTCCAGATTGCCTCTGTGCTCCTTCACCACGGTCTTCAGACATTAAATAGCTGGGTGTTTTGTCTCTGCATGCTTTTCAATTTGTTGCCAGAGACTTTACTCCTATCTATGAACTCAACTTGGTCTCAAAGATTAAAAGGAAAATAAGGTATTATTTAATTACATCAGGAAATCTAAAAAAATGAAAATTGCGATTGTAACGTGCTATTAAAAGCAATGAAGTGGTCACGTGACTGCAACATGCTATCAGTAAACAATGAAATGGTCATGTGACTGTAATATACTATCAATAAACAATGAAATGGTCATGTGGCTGTGACTTGCTATCAATAAACAATGAAGTGGTCATGTGGCTGTAATATGCTATCATTAAACAATGAAGTGGTCACTGAGCCATTCTGCATAGTGACATGCTTGTAGAAAAACCTTGTACAAAGTTCAAAGTGAACATATTTTAGGGTGCAATTGCAGAGACAAGAGGTAACATAGCCTGTATCACTATAGAGTGTATTACTGCTGACACAAATAAAGTTAAAATCTCAAGTTCCAAGGGACCAAACAACATACCTAGTGGATTCTTACAGAATCAGGGGAAACCTGTTAAACATCTATTGGTTATGTTAAACAAATCATTAGCATATGGAATGTTTTCTGGCCTCTTGTTACAGGCTATAGCAGTTGTCAAAGAGGGATCACATCAGAAAAAAACAATTTTAGATCCACTATTCTATATAAAATCATGGCTAGTGTCATAAAGGAGCTTATCCAAAATGGCATAGGGGACCTACTTCTGCTAGATATGAACCATTATGGTTTTTTTTAAGGGGAGATCTCACCTTCTGTATCTTGTGGTTTTCTTTGAAGAGGTAATTACAGCACTTGAAGAATGGCTAATGAGTAGTGCTTCTCTTGAAATTGTTAAAACTCATAATATTATACAAGTAATCTCTGTGGTATCCCCCGAAGTCTCAAAACAACCCACTAAAGTGTAATGGGTCTAAAAACAAGACAGTGTAAGAAACTTCTCTGTGTGGAAGGTTTTCAGTCCATATATTTCTAGTTAATCACTGTACATTAATCAGATCAGACAATAGTAGTAGAAGTAGCGAACCTAAACTCGTCTTAAGTCAAAACAAAACAAAACAAAAAATAATAATAGAAAATATATAATTGTGCAGCATTACTAAGTATTCGAAAGTAATCCAAGCAAGGCAGGCAGTCTGTTTCCAGTCGAAAATCCTTTATTAAGTACACAGACGAGCGATCCAAGTAAAACAAAAATAGAGTAAAAATTTCCTCACAAGCTTTCTAAATATATATGTGTGTATATATATATATATATATATATACTTTTTATCAGGCATGGGAGTGGTTTATTGTGCTGTAAAAGTGTGACATTCGAGCTGGTCCTGCCCTACTTAGTAGCTGTCATAATAATATATAACCCTTATGTACTTTAAATAAAATTTATAATGATGTGGTACCTCTTATCAAACCAGATTATTAAGTAGAGTCTGTGATTTTATCCAAGACAATATATTACATGGCTGAAATATATCAACCTTATTTCATTTGGCAATCAAAAAAAAAAAAAAAATATATATATATATATATATATATATATATATATATATATAGATATATATATATGCATATACATTTTGCATGTAAAAATTAATTTCTATTTTCATAACCTATTGTTAATAAAGCTCACTTTCGTCCTTCTAGACTTCTTCAGGTCTGTGTACAAGAACCCTAAAAACAATCTATAAAAAAATCTATAAAAATATATATATAATTAGTTAGTATTGTTATTACACATCATTTTGAATAAAGTGGAGAAAAGAACCAGAAAAAAATAAGAATAAGGAAAAATGTATGTATGATGACGGAAACAAAATATACACTTAAATTTCAACTGATTTAAAATGGTATTTAAAACCAATTTGTAGAATATAAATACAATTATTCATGTAAACAATGTGACAATTTTCTAAGTTCCAGTGCACTTTTAATTGAACAGTAGTAGTTTAGTCCAGGCTTCCTAAAAGAGTTCAGCTTTAATTGCCACATGAGTTCATGTTTCTCCAGAATATTCGGGATGCCTCCTTCAAGATCGCCCATGTCTATGCAATCCAGGATCGGGAACTTAAAAAAAGGTGTTTGGCTAGTGCATTATTTTTACATCCAGAGTGGATTTCTGACATAAGACATGAAATCCTACACATGAGTTTATTTATAGTCTTGCTCACATAGAATGCATCACATTCATTGCACTGTGTCCTGTAAATTACTTTTGTAGTGTTACAGTCACCCCCTACACTGGTTTTAATGATCTTCTTTAAATAAGGGCAATAAAAACTATCACCTTGCTGTATAAATAT
>NC_056744.1:141720261-141785261 GCF_019279795.1 Protopterus annectens | reverse complement strand
TTTATTACTGTAAATAAGGAAATTACTGACAGGTTGTGGTAAGTGAAGCAATAGATTGCACTCTGCATATCACTGCAAACAGGAGTGAGACAGATGTCAGTATATACCTGCAATATTTCTGTGTATAACCAATTTCATTACTGCAAATAAGGAACTCACATCTAGATATTACTGACAGAAGGAAAAGATTGCATTCAGTATATTACTACAAGCAAGAGTGAGACAGATTTCAGTATATAATTGCAGTATGTCTGTCTTTAAATTATCTAATTTCTGCATATAAAGACCTTCTATCTTTACATGATTTAATTACTGTATGTATGAAAATTACTGGTAGATATTATTAATAGAAGGAATAGATTGCAACTGGTGCATTACTACAAGCAAAAGTGATATAACTGCAGTATTTCTGTCTTTAAATGTGCATGTTGTAAGTATTAATGACAGGTGTTCTTACTGCAATATTGCAAACAAATGCATATCAGGCAAAAATATGATCATTATTGTTTGTGCAGTAGACTGCAACACATAAAACCCACCATTATATGATATCAAACAGTGTCTTGCCAAGTAAACATAATCTCTTCCCATAACTTTTCATCCCAAAAGTCTGCATAACCACTTTCCATCACATTTCAGCTCAAAGATTGCATAAGCACCTCCAGTACACTTTCAAATAAAAGTCTGCATAAACATTCTCATACAATCTGTTTTACTTAAATAAAGATTTCTAAGAATAGAAATATTTTAAAGTAAGAAATTGAATATTATGATGTGTGAATTTATTTATTGTATTTTCTCTTTTGCCTCTCTCCCCTTTCTGCCTCTCTGGGGATGTCTTCACAGGATCAGGGCTGTAGCACTAGTCCTGTAGGCACCCCAGCATGTGGCAGCCTGGTAAGCCTGACAAAATGGGGAATTCAGAACTTGGTTAAGGACATGCTGGAAAAGGTAGTTGTTCAGAGGATTCAGACAGTTGAGGATTCATTGCAGCATGTTGAAGACACACTGTCCCAGCTGGTGCCAACTGATGCACCACCACAGGCTCCTACCCCCCTCAACATTGGGGCCCTCCACTGCCCCAACATCTGGCAGTGGAAAGGTTTGAGGCTTTGTGGACTGGAACTCCTGCATATACATCAGCACTTCTTCTCTTATCCTTTCACATACACCTTCTGACCTATTTTCATCCATTCTATCCTCTTGTATAAAAATTATTTGAAAAGCATCAGGATCTATTCCCCTGACGAAAACATTTTGTCCTCATCTCACCTACTTCAACACGACTCTTTTGATGTGTTCCTTCAGCGTTCCCCTCTTTGGTTTGTCTCCACTTTTTTCAGTCTTTCTTAACTCCCTGTTTCTATTCTTTAATGAAACTATCAGGGTGCCCACATATGAATATCCCCATACAAAATGTCTTAAACCACTTTATTTTAAAAAAAGTATTAATAGCCAAAGCTGCACAGTCTGACACTTTACTTAAGTGTTTTAAACATGACTGCAAATAGGCACATTTGTCCCAAATATCTGAATGCATACAAAGTACTACAAAATAATGTAGAGTTTACACCTTTCGTGTAGTCTTTTCATATCTGCTTAACCCGTGACTTTAGATACTTCACAGTTTTGCCATAAGTAGGCATGCTCTTCAAAATGCCTTTACTTTTCCCTGTTCAGTGCTAATTCCCTGCACTTAGATTATTTGCACAGAATTGTAGAAGTGCTTCTCAGTAATAACCTCTATGTTACTGAGAACTGCTGGACTGTGAATACCGCCCTTAGTTCATGTTATCAAAGTTCCAGCAAAATGTGTTACAGGAAAAAAGCTCCTTGGCATTTGACAATTATTCTATGTCATTTAAACAACCCTACTATTAACATGGCTTCAGATGTTGTAAATCTTTTACAGAAACTACATTTTTGGAAATGCTGTCCTTATAAAGTTTAATTATCTTGTTAATTTCCTCACGCATGATCTGCACATTCTTGATTTAATTATTGTAAATGTTCTCAGCCTTGTTACTTGGATTAAAGCTTTACCCTATTAGCAATTCAAACCATATGACCTTTGATTATATTATCCCTTTGTGCTGCAATTTAGTGAGGAAAAGTTGACTGCATGAGTTTTAACACAATACTTGTACCCATGGTAATACTGATATTGATAGCCTTTGGATACAAGCAAAAAAATGCACAAACTATTAAATGATGGGTAGGTTCATAGGTTCATAGGTAGGTACTAGGCTATTGGCCCTAGGGCCTATATAAGCCTACGCAAAAAGGTACCCTGGCTTTCACCACCCAAGAAAATTATTTTCCTGTGCCCCTTTCGAGCAGAGCCATAGAGGTGATCCCGAGGGTGAATTTCCTATTTCCCATCCAATCATCAAGATTTTTCTTGAAGAGTGTTAATGAGGAGCTTTGTTTGATATAGATAGGTAGTTTGTTCCAGAGTATGGGAAGTGTCTGGGACAGGAATCTATCCCTCCAGCATGCTCTGTTTATTGTGGTGACAAGGTTTAGGACCCTAGAGCATGTAGCTCGGAGGGAATGGAATTTCTTTAAGTGGAGCATGTCCAACAGCTCTGGGTTTGACATAACTTTGTATGTTAGGCAGAGATCGCCTCTGAGTAGGTGATATGCGATGGAGTAAAGCTGGAGTTTTTGATATGGTCAGTGTAGGGCATCTGTTTGAGGCCAGTAATCCTCTTTGTGAGGTATTCTGCGGCCTTTCCAGTTGCTGCAGATGTCTTGTGAGGTACATTCCAAAAGGGGCGCTGTACTCTATAATGGGTCTAATGAGTGATGAGTAAAAGAGAACAATGACCTCTTTTTTTCTGAATGAGAAACCTTTTGTGATGAGGTGTGCCATATAGAAGGATTTCCTGCTTACTGTGGCAATGTGATTATCAAAGGAGAGACTACTGTCCACCTGTGTCCCAAGGTCTCTTATCACACTTTTGGTGTTAAGTAGACTACCACTTATGTGGTAGCTCATGGGTACAGAGTTTTTACCAAAGGGGATGACAATGCACTTTTTGGCATTGAGCTTGAGGCCATGGCTTTGACACCAGCCATCTGTCTCAGTGAGACCCTTTTGTAGGATGTCCACATCATTAGGAGTTTCAATTATGGCTTCTAGTTTGCAGTCATCTGTGAACTTCATTAGCCAAAGACCTCCTGTGTTAGCCTGTACTTCAGAAAAGTAGATATTAAACAGGAGAGGACCCAGGACTGAACCCTGTGGTACTCCACTTGTCACTGGTCTGAAGTCAGATTTGGAGTCTGCTACTTTCACAGTGTGGGTTCTGTCAGTGAGCCAGTTGGCAAACCATCTTGTGACATAGGGATTTATACCTAGTTTAGTGAGTTTATCTATAATTCCAGAGTAGGGGATGGTGTCAAAAGCCTTGGCAAGATCTAGATAGGCTGTGTGAACCACCTTACCCTCATCTACGGCTTTGGTGACTGCTTCAGAGAAGTCTATTAGGTTTAGGAGACATGACCTGCCTTTTACAAACCTGAACTGGGTGGGATCCAGAGTTTGTAGAATGCCAATATCTTTGTTTATAAGTTGCATGATGACACATTCCATGGCCTTGCAGACCAGGCTCGTTAGGCTAATGGGGTGGTAGTTCCCAGGTTCCGTGGTGGCTCCCCCTTTGTGGAGTGGGTAAACTGTCACTTTGTGCCGTTCAGTGGGCACAAAGCCTGAGGTAAGGCTATGATTTCACATGTTACTTAGGTGGGGTGCCAGTTCATTCTGTAGTTCATGTAGAACACAGCCTGGAATGTTGTCAGGTCCCATGGATGCTGTGTTCTTGGCTTTGGAGAGTGTGTTTTTACCTGTGCAGCACTGATTACAGGAACTTTCCTTTCTTCCAGTATAGAGATGGGCCCTTTAGGGGGTGAGAGGGGGGTAAAGTTAGCACTGAACCTATCTGCCAGGATGTTGGCAATATCAGTTGGTTCTGTATATTTAGTGCCATTGTGCTGTAACTCATAGCAGATCTGAGTATTGCCATTGAGATTCTTGACACAGATATAGAATGCTTAGTGATTGTCTTTAGAATCAGGGGCGATTTTGTTTTCATAACTAGCTTTGAAGGATTTTATGAGGGATTTCAGTTTCTTACTGAGGCTGACTAGGGAGTTCCTCCAATCATGGGATTTTACTCTTTTTTGCAACAGTTTCTTTCTTCTGTTGTAGATTTTGTTTATGGGAGTGGACCATCAGATTGGCTTCCTTTTTTTGCAGGATAGCATCTTGGTTCTGTTAGGGATAGCACGATCCATGCACATGTGTAAGTACTTATAAAGTCCATTTGCATAGGATTCAGCAGTCGTGCCTCTATTGTCTGTCTGCATGGGTGTCGTGAAGTTTGCCACTTCTGTCTTAAGAAGCGTGAAGTTGGCTTTGGAGAAATTTTTTACAGTGGTTTCCCTAATGGGGGGTGGGGAAGGGATGTGGATGTCTAGGGTGATAATCTTGTGTTGGATATGAACAAAGAGGAATTGACCTCTGGCGTGAAACTCCGGTCGCTCATGTTGGTAATGACCAGGTCTAGGAAATTGCTGCCCTTGGTGGGGGTATGGATAAGTTGATCCAAGGCATTGGAATTTCTGAATTCCAGAATACATTGAGCAAAAGAGTTGGTACATGAGTAGTTTTCCCAGTTAATGGTGGGATAGTTGAAATCGCCTATTATTAGGGCGTTGGGTTGTACCCTAATATTTTCCAGTGTATCAAGAAATGAGGAGTGGGAATCCTGGGGCATGGTGGGGGATCTATAGCAAGTTACAATTTTGATTTTGGTCTTGCCCAGAGTTAGTTGTGATCAGATAATCTCGGCTGCATTAAGCTGAGCTACTAGCCTGGAAGTGTGGATATCCTTAATGAATATGGAGACGCCTTCTTCTTTAGTGTTTTGGTCAAGGTTAGGTGGCCGAAACGTGTGGTATGAATTATAGCCTGATAATGCAGGAGTGCTCCCTGGAGCCTTGAACCAGGTCTCTGTCACTGCACAGATGTCGATGTTCTCCAGTTTAAGGAGTGCCTAGAGTGAATGCATTTTGAGGTTTAGATTTTTAACATTGAGTAGCATTGCCCTCAAATTTTTCTTGCTTGTACCTGTTATGGTGGTGAATTTGTCATTTGAACCTTGCCTAAAAATGGCACTATAGGGGTGGTAGGAGCCTTAGCCAGTATCCAGAATCCCAAGGGCGACAGGTACAGGCCATCTCTGGCAAAGCATTGTGGTCTGTTGATCATGTCATCCCCGGCAGACAGGTACTGTATCTCCTTACAATGACACCAGAAGCTTAGCCAATTGGTGAAGTCAGTCATTTTGTCCTTGTACTGTGGTATCATTCTGGGTGATGGCAGGATACTACTCAGGGCCAGGGTCATACCTGCCTGGGCTACAAGATCAGAGAGCTCCTCCATGTCTCTTTTCATGTAGTCCAGGGAGGTATGTCTCAGGTCATTCACACCAACATGGACAATGACAGAGTCATATTTGTACTTGTTGTGGAGTGACCTGAGTGCATGCGTTATGTGGTGGATCCTGGCACTTGAGAGGCAGCTGACAGTAGCTTTCTCCTTGTTTAGCCTGGTGAGTGGAACATCAGTGTGCCTGACTATAGTGTCACCTATGACTAGAGTGTTGGGTGCGTTGTTATGTCTTATGGGCTGTGGTTGAGTGGCACACTGAGTTTGTGGGCTATGTGTCATTTGGCTTGTGTTGGGGGGTGGATGTTGCTTGTGTTTCTGCTTTGGAGGTCTCTGTTGCTTGAGCAGATTTTTATTAAGAGCCTCCACTAATGTAGGTTTGTGGTTTGTGTTGCTATGTGTGTGTTTTGGTGGTGTAGGTTTTGAGGGACTATGTGATGAGTGTGGTGTGGTGCAAGTGTTTACCTTCTCCTCTTGACTGTCTAGTCCAGTCTTGGGTGAAGAGAGCTTTGCTTCCAGTTTGGCTATATAAGTGCAGCTCTCACAGGTTGTAGTGTTGGGTGGTAGGAGGAGAGGGTTGTCTGTGTACATGAGAAAATTGCTGCATTGCCCTAAGATGCCCAGATTCATCAGGTAGACAGGAGAAAACATCGGGAACTGACCCTTAGACATGCCTGGATAGGTGCTTATTAAGTACTAGAAACTGTTTTCCTCTAGACAAGTGAGGAATGTTGAGTGCTGTAGTATTTTATTTATTGGCAATTGTTGACCAGGAAAGTCCAACTGAGCAAAAAAAAACCTTTTCAGTGGAGGCCCGGAAAGAAAAGCTCCAATAGTTACACAAACAGCAAAAGCAAAATATTATACAGTTAATAATACAGATCTGGGGAGAAAAGCTCCACAGTCACAACAAAAATAATATCACAGAACAACATAAAGGCAGAACATATGTTATACAAGTTATACAAGTAAATATACAGGCATCATATCACAGGTAATCTATATCATAGAGAATAGGCAGAAATTAATGGACAATAATAAAGTATTTCCAGTCAATGGAGTACATTGTGAATCAGAGGTTTAAAAAGGCAGGATTCTTGTTGAAATAAGTTATGCGGTTAAGTGGGCTTGGATTCTATTTCACACGTACAGCTTGGATTTTGTAAAAAGTAGGTTTTTACTGCAGTTTTAATGGACTTCAGGGAGTTTAGTTGGGTAATGGAAGATTACGAAAAACCGAAAAAGCCAGCAAGTGTTGGCAGGTGCCACATCCAAAATAATTTATTACCATAGGGAAAAAATTCCCCTATGTGTGTAAAATTGTAACAAACAATTTACAAAACTTTCAGACCGGTTTCGGCTCCTAAGAGCCTTCTTCAATGATACAAAAAAGACAAAAACTTGTGGATATCAGTATACATACATATATATGGTTCAACCATACAAAAGAACCAATGAAAACAATCCATTTATAATTGGTCATTAAGACCAGGTGAAAACAATGCTCCCAATTTAATGATCCATTTTCTCTCCTTTAAACTAAACAATTCATTCCAATGAATTTTGTCTTTGCATTTTCCTTTTATACAGTCAATAATGACAAATTTAAAACATGCAGATGTATGTTTCAAACTATGTTTGTAAAGTGCGTTACTAATACGTTCATTTTTAACATCACTCAAGTGTTCACATATTCTAAGACGAAAAGACCTAGAGGCCTTTAAAACATAAAATGCAGAGCAATTACAGGTCACCAAATAGATGACCCATTCAGTGCTACAATTGGCCCAAAATTTGATGTCAAAGACTTGTGGAGTATTTTTACTGCTAAATTCACAAGTATGTGAAACCCTGATACAAAAAGAGCAATGCCCACAAGGTGAGCACCCAACAATGGGTTTGCCTAAGAGGGACAATTGGACGGAAGCAACAGAATCAGAACCCACTCTCTTATAGTGACTGAACTTGGAGCCAATGGTCTGTCCCCTTCTGAATGAAAAAGAACATCTTTCTGGAAGAATAGAGTTCAATTTTGGATCAGCTTTAAGCACATTCCAATGTCTATATATAATGTTTTTAAAACCCTGTGTGTTACGTCCATATGTGGTCACCAAACGCAAGGTCTGTGAATTAGGATTTTTATTATTCCTGTCTCTATAAGATAATAAGTCATCTCTATTTAAGTTGGATGCCCATCTTTTGGTTTCATGCACAGAACCTGGACGATAACCCCTCCTAATAAATCTATGTACCAAATCATCCCGGGCTTCAACAAAGGACTGTTGACTAGAACAGATTCTTCTGGCTCTTATGAACTGAGACTTAGGTATGTTCTGGATGATATGTTGTGGGTGGAAGCTGGTGGCATGTAATAATGAATCAAATTCAGGGAATTTTCTAAACATCCTAGTTGATAAAGTATTGTCATCATTTCTAGTCACTTCAACATCAAGAAATGTTATCCTTGATGTGTGACAAGTCAACTTGAATTCTATTCCCCAAATATTGTTATTTAGATATTCAAGAAACTCCATAAGATACAGTTCATCAGCTTTCCACACCAACCAACAATCATCCAGATACCGACGCCAGATGTCCATCTCGCACATATAGATATTATGATTATAATCATAAATTATAATTTCTTCTATATATGCCATAAAAAGATCTGCATATATGGGTGCAAAGGATGCATCCATAGCAGTACCTTTAATTTGCCAATAACAATTCTTTTGAAAATAAAAAACATTACTGGACAAGACATGCTCGGTAAGACATACCAAGAATGTATTGAAACCTGATCGATATAAACCTGATCTAGTCAACCAATAGTCCAATGCCTGTAAACCTGCCCAATGTGGAATGTTGGTATAAAGAGAGGTAATGTCCAAAGTGCATAATGGAAGATTACCCAATAGTAATCCAATAGTAGTGGATTTTGCGAAAAGGATGGACATGGCTGTGGTGAATACATATTTTAACAAGAGGGAGGAGCATAGGGTGACATACACGAGTGGAGGAAGATGCACACAGGTGGATTATATCTTATGTAGGAGGGCCAGTTTGATGGAGATTGGAGACTGTAAAGTGGTGACCAGGGAAAGTGTAGTTAGGCAGCATAGAATGGTGGTTTTTAGGATGACATCGGTGATCAAGAAGAGAAGGAGGAGTGTGAGGGCAGCACCAAGGATCAAATGGTGGAAATTGAAAAAGGGTAATTGTGAGGTGGAGTTCAGGGAAGAGTTAAGACAGGCACTGGGTGGTAGTGAAGAGTTACCAAAAAGCTAGGTAACTACAGCAGAGCTAGTAAGGGAGACAGCTAGAAAGGTGCTTGGTATGACATCTGGACAGAGGAAGGACGATGAGGAGACATGGTGCTGGAATGAGGAAGTACAGGAGAGTATACAGAGAAAGAGGTTGGCAAAGAAGAAGTGGGATTGTCAGAGAGATGAAGAAAATAGACAGGAGTATAAGGAGATGAGGTGCATGGCAAAGAGAGGTGACGAAGGCTAAGGATAAGGCATATGAAGAGATGTATGAAAGGTTGGACACTAAGGAGGGAGAAAAGGACCTGTACCGATTGGCTAGACAGAAGGACTGAGCTAGGAAAGATGTGCAGCAGGTAAAGGTGGTAAAGGATAATGAGGGAAACATACTCACAAGCGAGGAGAGTGTGTTGTGCAGATGAAAAGAGTACTTTGAGGGGTTGATGAATGAAGAGAATGAGAGGGAGCGATGGCTGGAAGATGTGGGGATAGTGAATCATGATGTACAATGGATTAGCAAGGAGGAAGTAAGGATAGCTATGAAGAGGATGAAGAATGGAAAGGCTGTTGATCCAGATGACATACCTGTGGAAGCATGGAGGTATTTAGGTGAAATGGCAGTGGAGTTTTTAACCAGATTGTTTAATGAAATTTTGGAAAATGAGAGGATGCCTGAGGAATAGAGAAAAAATGTTTTTGTACCAATTTTTAAGAATAAGGGTGATGTGCAGAGCTGTAGTAACTACAGAGGGATTAAATTGATAAGTCACAGCATGAAGTTATAGGAAAGAGTAGTGGAAGCTAGGTTAAGAAGGAAAGTGATGATTAGTGATCAGCAGTATGGTTTCATGCTGGGAAAGAGCACTACAGATGCAATGTTTGCTCTGAGAGTGTTGATGGAGAAGTACAGAGAAGGTCAGAAGGAGTTGCATTGTGTTTTTGTAGACTTAGAGAAAGCATATGACAGGGTGCCTAGAGAGGAGTTGTGTTATTGTATGAGGAAGTCAGAAGTTTCAAAGAAGTATGTAAGAGTGGTACAGGATATGTACGAGGGTAGTGTGACAGCAGTGAGGTCTGCGGTGGGAGTGACGGATGTGTTTAAGGTGGAGGTGCGATTACATCAAGGATCAGCTCTGAGCCCTTTCTTATTTGCAATGGTGATGGACAGGTTGACAGATGAGATCAGACAGGAGTCCCCATGGACTATGATGTTTGCAGATGACATTGTGATCTGTAGTGAAAGTAGGGAACAGGTGGAGGAGACCCTGGAGAGATGGAGATATACTCTAGAGAGAAGAGGAATGAAGGTCAGCAGGACTAAGACAGAATATATGTGTGTGAATGAGAGGGAGGATAAAGGAATGGTGAGGATGCAAGGAGTAGAGGTGGTGAAGGTGGATGAGTTTAAATACTTGGGATCAATAGTTCAGAGTAATGGTGAGTGTGGAAGAGAGGTGAAGATGAGAGTACAGGCAGGATGGAGTGGGCAGAGAAGAGTGTCAGGAGTAATTTGTGATAGACGAGTACCTGTAAGAGTGAAAGGAAAGATCTACAAGAGGGTAGTGAGACCAGCTATGTTATATGGGTTGGAGACAGTAGCACTGGCAAAAAGGCAGGAGTTAGAGTTGGATGTGACAGAGTTAAAGATGTTAAGATTTGCACTGGGTGTGACGAGGGTGGACAGGATTAGGAATAAGTATATTAGAGGGTCAGCCTAGGTTGGAAGGTTTGGAGACAAAGCCAGAGAGGCAAGATATTGTTGGTTTGGACATGTACTGAGGAGGGATGCTGAGTATATTAGGAAAAAGATGTTAAGGATGAAGCTACCAGGTAACAGGAAAAGAGGAAGGCCTAAGATAAGGTTTATGGATGTGGTGAGATAGGACATGCAGGTGGTTGGTGTGACAAAGTAAGATGCAGAGGACAAGAAGAAGTGGAAATGGATGATTCGCTGTGGCGACCCCTAACAGGAACAACCAAAAAAAGATGATGAGTTGGGTAATGGAAGAGGGAAGGGTATTCCATAGTTTGGCTATGTTGTATGAATACAGGCATTGTCCTGATCTCATGTTGGGTTTAGCTACGCTTAGAAGGGTTTTTTCTGTAGAGTGGAGGGATCTAGTAGGGGTGTATGTTTGCAAGATAGATTGGAGAGCTGGGCAGCTATCGGGTTGCAAGAGTAATTTATGAGCATTAGTTAGTTGAGTACAGATCTGGAGAGTAAACTGGAGATAGTCGTGAAATTCTAACCAGGATAGGTTTTAGAGAGTGCTGCAGTGGTGTGAGTAGTTTGACAAGTTAGTTGTGAATTTTACTATCTTATAGTAGCATTGTTGTTGCTTATTACTGAGGGATGTATGGAGGTTGGTGAAAATGAGGCTCCCATATATTAAGCAGGGTGTTAGCTAATTTGATCCTAGTTTGTTTATCAAGGTAAAGTTTGTGTCAGTATAATTTGCCCAGTTTGAAATGGGTTTTCTTTACTGTGTTGAGGATGTGTTGCTCAAAGGAGAGTTTATTATCGATAGTAATTCCTAGAAGTTTTGCGGATTGTGCCTGTTCAATTTCAGTTTTGTTATGGGAGAAAATTTTGAATTCTGTATTTAGAGGTTTTGATGGGAATAACAATTTATTTTTGGGGGGTTAAGCATTAGTTGAGAGTCAGTCAGCCAAGTTTCTATAGCGGAGAAGGCATCCTGGGTGATTTTCTGGAGGTTAGAGAAGTTATTGGAGTATGAGATGATAGTCGAATCATCTGCATATTGAATTAGTATACTTTGGGAGAGGCTTTATTTAGATCATTGATGGATATATTGAAGAGTAGTGGTCTTAAAATGGATCCTTGTGGGACACCTGTAATGTTTACTAGGTAACCAGATTGTTGGTTTTGCCATCTAACTGATTGCTGTCTGTTGTTTAGGTAGGAGGAAAACCAGGTTATTACACTTTGAGAGCAACCAAGTTTCTCTAGCTGTTGCAGAAGCTTAGAGTGAGATACTGTGTTAAAAGCTTTTGATAGGTTTAGCAGGAGTACAGAAGTGGGTAAACCAGCATCAAGGGCTTTATTCACAATATCAATAAAGGAGACTAAAACTGAGGTTGTGCTATGGCCTGGGTGGAAGCCATGTTGAGTGGGAGATAGGAGGTTATTATCGATGAGATAGTTGAGTAGTTGGGTCTGAATACATTTTTCTAGGATTTTTGATAGTGGGGAGAAAATGGAGCTGGGCCGATAGTTTGAAAAATATTGGGTGTCACCTCCTTTGTGAAGTTGGGTAATAATATATTTTTTTTATAGTAGGGGGACATATGATTCACTGACAAATCGGTTAATAAGAATGCTGACTGGGTAAGTATCCTGGTGGTAAGTTATCAGCAGAGAGTGAGCAGGGTTTTAATTTGGTTAGTAATTTTTGAATTAGGGATTTAGGGATGTAGGCATGGGTTGAAGTGAGAAAGATGATTTGACTAGTGAATTATTTGTGGGGAATAGGGGGTCTGTAGAGGTGATGCTGGAGATGGGATTTGTTTTAGAGGGTGAGTCCTTGATTAGTTTTTGGATGGTGTCAGTAAAGTGGTTGTTGAATATGTGGATATCTGGAGAGGGTTTTTGTCAGGAGCTGGTGATGGATTTTGAATGTTACCTGGATTCAGAAGGGAGGATATGGATTTCAAGTAAGGATAGCTATGAAGAGGATGAAGAATGGAAAGGCTGTTGATCCAGATGACATACCTGTGGAAGCATGGAGGTGTTTAGGTGAAATGGCAGTGGAGTTTTTAACCAGATTGTTTAATGAAATTTTGGAAAATGAGAGGATGCCTGAGGAATAGAGAAAAAATGTTTTTGTACCGATTTTTAAGAATAAGGGTGATGTGCAGAGCTGTAGTAACTACAGAGGGATTAAATTGATAAGTCACAGCATGAAGTTATAGGAAAGAGTAATGGAAGCTAGGTTAAGAAGGAAAGTGAAGGAAACTAGAACAGGACAAGGGATGGTTTTAATTTTTTATGGTTAGTATTTTGGGAGAAGAGTTTAGAGAAGAAGTAGGTTTTCTTATCAGTTATGATAATTTTTTGTGGCATTTCTGTTTTTTATAGTTTAGTTCATTTTCTGTGGTCCTGTATTTTTTTCCAACATTTTCAGGCTTTGTCTCTGGATAAGAGGGTTTGTTTGGTATGTTTTGTCAACCAGGGAGCAAGGTTTGGTTTTGAGCATTTAGTAGGAAGAAGTGCTGGGCTATTTAGTGTGTTTAGAAAGATGTTGTTGAAGTATTGTATGGCATCATCCAGGGGCAGTGATTTTAATAGGGACAGTTATGAGCTTGAAGGGTACTTATAACTGTTTCTTGGTTAAAGTGGGCAAGATTCCTGGTAGATCTGTAGGTCTGAGGTTTGGGCATGTGTAAATGGGTTCTGTGGATATATGCAGGTAGGTGGTCACTTAGGGTGTTGGGGAAGGTACCAGTATTGGTATAATGGGGATGGGTACTAGGATCCAGTCAAATATAGCTTTGGCCCAGGTGTTTAATGCATGTGTAGGCTCATTGACAAGTTGAGTGAATCTATGGAGATTAATGTTAGTGTTAGGAACTTTGGTGGTTATGTTATGCCAGTTAATGTTAGTATCTCCTAGGATGATAGTTTCTTGGGGAATGATATGTTTAGTCCATTCTAGGAAGTCTTCTAAATAGGGAATGTTAGGACCAGGGGAAATATAGATGGAGACAATACAGAGTTGTTTGTTAGGGTTTATATGGAGGGATGCCATTAAGATTTCCAGACAACCAAAAGTGGGGACTGGGTTTGGATGTATATTTATTGTTAAGGAGTCTTTAAATATTATGATTACACCCTCTAATTTTTTTCTGGATCCTATCTTTGCGTATAATGTTGTAGCCTGGTGGAAGGATTTTTGAGTCTAGTACATGTGTTTCAAGTCATGTTTCAGCTATTGCTATTATGTCTGGAGAGTGGTGGCTGATCCAGGACTGGAATCTGTAATCTTGTTGCAAAGGCTTCGAGCATCAATAGTTACAAAGTATAAATCATGGACTTTAGGGCTGTGGGAGAGTTTGGGTAATTCTCAGGTCCAGGGCTGGGTTTAACATCTCCACATTGGGGTAATACTATGAGGAGATGGAGTAGAGTGTGTGGCTGGTGATTTTTTAGTGATGGTAAGTGTGGGTAATGAAGTGTTAATTTCAGTTTAGTGGTAGTGTGGATGAAGTGTGGTTTGGCTGAGCATAGGGTGTTGTGTACTAGTAGGGATTGACAGATGTTAGAGTAACTACTTATATTAGCATGTGAGTGAGCTGTAAGTGTTGTGGATTGTGTGGGTGAAATATCTATTTTATATTGAATAGAGGTAGATACAGATAATATTAGAAGTAGAGAAGTAAGGATGAGTAAGATTGATGAAAGGTGTGGTGTGTGTTACATAGTTAAATTAGGAGGAAATGTGTGATAGTATCAAGGTATGTAGAGTAGGTGAGTGGGTGGAGTTAAGTATTTGGAGAAGAGGAGGTGGGGTAGGGGGAGGGGACAGTAAAAAAAGTGGGGAAGAGTACTGGTCAGGAAACAAGGTGGTAGGATTTCAGGAAGTATAAATCTAGAGGAAGTGGGGGTGTGTGGGAATGGAGATGGGGTAGGGGAGTGAAGTGAGCCCAGAATGAAGCAGAGGGTGAATGGAGACAGTTGCACCAGCTTACAAGTGTGGTGAAGGAAAAGAAAAAAAAATAATCACCACGAGCAGAAGGCCAAGGTAGAAGGAAACAGTATATTGGATAATGGGAAAAAAAACAATAAATGTTTTAAAGATCAAATTTATAAAGTATGTTAGCACACTGAACTAGAACAGGACAAGGGATGGTTTTAAGCACTGGGGAGGCATATAGTGGGGTAAGACTCTTTTAAAAGTAGGGAGACCAACAAATATGTAGGAAACCAAAAATGGAGGGGGGGTGTTCCTTTCAGAGGTTCTATAGCAGCGTGCTCCTTGAAAAGTTACAAGAATAATAGGGTAGAATAGCTGTATTGCAATGCTATGGCATGCAATTACTAGATCTTGCATGGACAGGGCTCTTTTATTTCCCTTTTGATGCTTTGGGCCGTACACTCTTGGTGGTGGTTAAATGGTAAAGTAGTTTGGGATAAAGCTAAAATAGAATGGAAATAGAGAGATATTAGGCAATGGAAGTATAATTACTTCAATAAAATATGCTGACTTTCTCCAGAATTGTCTACAGAAGTATTTAGTTGGCTTTTTATAGTCTATCATGCTAAACTACTCTGCCTCTTCTCATGACTTGATCTCACTCCATTAGCCCTAAAATGACTTAAAGCATATCTCACTAATAGGACCCAAAGTATAAAATGAGAACAATCCAAAGTAACCTTTCTTATCATGCCAGTTTGATTCCTCCAAGGCTCAATGCTTGTCCCCCTACTTTTCAAAATTTTCATTAATAATTGTTGTCTTTTCTCCATTAGCACAGCCCTTCTACAGTGCGCTGACCTTGAGCTTCAGAACATCATCCAAATCTGCTTCTCCTGCAGGGAAGCCTGACAAAAGTAGTCCATTTTTGAACTAAAACATGAAAAAATAAACTAATGCTGTTCAACCCCAAGTCAAAGTATGTAATCAAAACTAACTTCACCCTTCTTACCCCCAGTAGTACCATCATGGAATCTCTTTCCCACACATAAATCTCAGGTGTCATCATCAATGAAAATCTAAAACTTGACCTCCATGTCCAACAAGTAGTCAGGAATACAAACCACAAACTTGAACTGATATACTGGCCAAAATCCTATTTAAGAGAGTGTGTTGACAAGCACACAACTGCCAGCTTTTATCCCACAGTATCATATGATGCTTCCATCTTCATAAATTTGCATTTAACCCAGCTTTTAAAATTTGAGCAGTGCTGTAGTAAAATAGCCAAGCTCACCACCAATGTAAACAAGAGAACTGGCCACTAAACCATCCTGAAACAACTCATTTGGCTTGAATACCCAAATTCACTCGATTGCTGTCAACCTAAAATAGCATATACGACTTTATATATCTCAGGCAGCTGCCCGTCCCTTAAGAAGTGTCCCCAGTGGTATAATCACACATGCATACTTTACTCCTCTGACAAATTCTTGACGTACATCACTCCCTCCTATAACTCCCACTGTGACTCCCTTTACTTCTAGCTATGTTGCTAAAATTTGAAACTCCCTACTCAGCCCTGTTTAACATATCAGAAAAACTAACCCTTTTAAGTCCATATTTCAGGAATACCTGTCTCTGTCACTACCTTTCCCTCTGAATAAATTTCTCCTGTATCTGACAGCCTCCATTCTATCTAAATTTCCCTTTTACCTATGTAGTCGCATAGGACTTTGCTTTTTGTTTTTTAGGTATAACTACTATACCCTTAGTCAATCACCTCCAAGTTCCTCTCATTGTACTATACCCCTTACTTATTCTCCCTTTGCCTCACCTCAGTACATTCTGTTGCACAAACGTCATCCCTCAAAATAAATAAATAAATAAATAGATAAATACATACATACATACATACATACATACTAATAAAAATTAAAACATTGTATTTGCTTCCTGAAGGTGATATGTTGTACTGCAATGAGATATATTTTTCTAAATACTTCCAGAATGTGAACTGTTGTACTGCCATTTATACATCGTGTTACATGCTGATATGCCTTCTGTAATTGCTAATGCAACATTACCTACTATTATGCTATATTCCACTATATTCCTTAGCTTATACAATGTTCTGTTATGTCTATGCATCCTATATGGCTACGTGTTCAACTGTATACTGTGTACTTGTATATATATATATTTATTGAGTCGTATACCGATTGTTACGTCTTTGGAGTTTTTCCTCTCCAGGCCTCCACTGAAAAAGGGTTTCAAACCCAGGACTTTCACAATAAAAAAAAACTGCAAATAATTACATAACTAAAATAAAATAAAATTGAACAGCTCCATGTGTAGGCACTCTTAGAGCAAGAAATCTGGACAAAGCCATAAATAAAAGTGGGACAAAGGTCCAAAAATAGGGACACTTTTAAAATATTGATCTTAAAAACTTAAAATGTTGATAGAATAACAGGTTTTGCATTGGCACAAATTTTCTGCAGGGTATGAAGTCTGAAACTCAACTTTCTCTCACTATTTTCTAACTTCAGTTTTTAATGATTTGACACTAATTTGCCAGAAAACCACAATTTTATGAAAAATGGACCAAAAATATGAGGCAAAAATCTGGACATCTGGGGAAAATTGGTTTCTTGTTACCTTATCGAACTTCGAACGTCATATGGTCGAACCCATATGTTCGAAGTTGTAAAACTTTGAATACCTAAAAAATAAAAAGAAAAAAGTTTCCTAATATTTGTAAGCAGGGGCAAGTCCCTCTGTACCCCCTACATCCCCAGCTCTTTAAATATACCAACTCCGATATCGCACTACAGTGTAGTAAAGGGAAATCTTCCCTTTTCGCACTGTACTGCTTACAACAGTCCGGTTTCTTTTTTCTTTCTTTTTTTTTTTTTTTTTTAAGTTTTCGAAGTCTTACAACTTCTAACATATGGGTACGACACCATATGACATTCGAAGTTGTAAAACTTGACAACGTTGTAGGAACCCCAAAAATCTATACAGTTGAGAGGTATGATTCTGTGTGCCTTGTTCTGCTATGTTTACTGTATGTTATGCATTTCACTTCATACTTAGATGCCCTCATAATGTCTGTACTTGGCTTCTTACTAATTGTCAGGTTGGTGATGGTGATGCTGACATTGTTGTCATAGTTTTCAATGTCTAATGTCATGTTAAAAGTAGGTAGCAGAGCTGCAGCAAACCCTGATGAGCCTGTACTGTATTACCATGTCATGTTCTTTCACACATTGGAAATACTATCTGACATATAAAAACACTCACTGCATTCGCATTTGTAGCACTGTGCAGAGTTGTGTTCATTCTCTGCAGGTGTGCCTGCTTTCTCACAAGTGCCAACAGACATGGCTTCATCAGAGAAACTATGTCATCCATAAGGCTTAGTCCAGGAATTGACTGCCATTTATGGTTGTTAAGGTTGCATCCAAGGTACTGAACACAAATATTGCATATCTGTAATATGTGGCAACACAGAATTATTACACTGATGTAGTGGTATCCTTTCTTACTTTTATATGTTGTATCATCGGTGTGGGATTCCTGTATGACAATATCAGTTGTGCCTTTGTCACTTATGTTGCTCATTGTGAAGTTGTTGAGTTACTGCTATTCTTCCCTGATTTGTTCTGACTTATTGATGGATGTTTATGGCTATGACATCATGTAGTTCAGCAACTGGTTAAGGGTGTTGGCAGAATGTACAAAATATGAAACTGTGCATCCATGGTGTCGCATACTAGACCACTGGAAGGTGCCTGTGCATGGATGGATACCATTGTGCTGCATGGAAATTGTTTATCTCCTTAAGTCCTGTGCCTACACACCTCTCTTCAAGTCACACACAGGCTGCAGGTACACCTGTCTATGTGGTAGGATCCATTTTTTATAGTCTTATTAAGGAACTATAAAATATTCATGATTTGAAGCACCTCTTTGCATTGCTGACATCTGTAGTCTTTTTTAGCATTATCCCACTGCTATTGTTTTTTTCATTTTTATAATTAATTTTTTATTTTGCATGTACAATATGTCTTTCTTGGTACATAATTGTTAGCTATAGGCATCATATAGGTTCATAGGTGTGTACTAGGCTAATGGCCCTGGAGCCTTTACAAGCCTAGCCCATAGGATTACCCTGGCATGGTGCCACCTGACCTTAGTTCCTAGTGCCTCTGTCGAGTAAAGCCACTGAAGTGATCCCTAGGGTGAATTTTCTATTTCCCATCCACTCATCAAGATTCCTCTTGAAGAGGCCCAGTGAGGTGCTCTGCTTGACATGTATGAAAAGTCTATTCCATAGCATGGGCAGTCTCTAGGTTTTGAACCTGTTCCTCCAGCATGTTCTGTTGATTGTGGTAATGAGGTTGAGGTCTCTGGAGCATGTGGTGTGGAGGGATTGGGATTTTTTTAGATGTAGCATTTCTAACAGAGCTGGGTCAGACATGGCTTTGTATGTCAAGCAGAAATCGCCTCTAAGTAGGTGATATGAGACAGAGAATAGTTGGAGTTTTTTGAGTCTGCCCATATAGGACAAATATTTAAGGCCTAGGATCCTCTTTGTGAGGTACTTTTGTGGCCTCTCCAGTTGTTGCAGGTGTCTAGTGAGGTACATGCCAAATGGGGCATTGTACTCAATGATTGGCCTATTGAGGGAAGAGTAGAGGGAGACAATGACCTCTTTCTTCCTGGATGCAAAACCCTTAGTAATGAGATGTGCCACATAGAAGGACTTTCTGACCACAGTGGCAATGTGGTGGTCAAAAGAGAGGTTGCTGTCAACCTGTGTTCCTAGATCTCTTATAACACCTTCTATGTTCAGTGGACTACCATCGATGTGGTAATTCAGGGAACCTGTTTTTTCCCAAGGCGGATGATGCCACATGTTTTGGCATTGAACTTAAGGCCATGGGTCTGGCACCAGTCATTGGTCTCATTGAGGCCTTTCTGTAGAATGGCAACATCATTTGGGGAGTTAATAATAGCTCCCAACTTGCAATCCTCTGCTCGTCTGTGATCTTTATCAGCCAGAGTCCCTTCGTGTTGGCCTGGACTTCAGAGAAGTAGATACCAAACAGGAGAGGACCCAGGACTGAACCCTGTGGGATTCCACACATGACTGGTCAACAGTCTGACTTGGAGTCAGTTACTTTCACACTGTGGGTTCTATCTGTGAGCCAGTTTGCAACCCACCTAGTGATATAGGGGTTGATGCTTAGCTTAGTGAGTTTTTCTATGATTCCTGAGTGGGGAATGGTATCAAAGGCCTTGGCCAGATCAAGGTAGGCTGTATGAACCACCTTGCCTTCATCTGCAGCTCTGGTGACTGAATCAAAGAAGTCAACTAAGTTGAGCAGGCATGATCTACCCTTCACAAAACCAAACTGTGTAGGATCCAGAGTTTGACGATTCCCTATATCCTTGTTTATTAGGTTTATGATGATGCGTTCCATAGCTTTGCATATCAGACTTGTCAGGCTAATGGGCGATAGTTCCCAGAGGGCCTGTAGTCTCTCCTCCCTTGTGGAGAGGAATGACTGTAGCAGTACGCCATTCAGTAGGGACAAAGCCAGAGGTGAGGCTGTGATTGAACAGGGCACACAGGTGAGGTGCCAGTTCACTTTGTAGTTCATGTAGAACACAGCTGGGGATATTGTCAGGTCCCATAGAAGCTGTATTCCTGGCCTTGGACAGTGCTGTTTTAACCTGTGCAGCAGTAATACTGAGTGCCTGGCAATCTACTGGTATTGTGATTGGTCCTTTGGGGGGAAGGGGTAAAGTTGGCACTGAATCTGTTGGCCAGCATATTGGCAATATCTGTTGGCTCTGTGTAGGAGGTACCATTGTGCAGCAGCTCAGATCAAATCTGGGTATTGCTGTGGAGATTCTTTACATAACTATAGAAGGCCTTATGGTTGTCTTTACTATCTGCTGCAATTCTGTTTTCATAGCTAGCTTAGAGGATTTGATGAGGGATCTCAACCTTTATTTTGAGGCTGATAAGGGAGTTTTTCCAGTCTTGGGACTTCACCTTACTATATTGTTTATGGCAGGGGACCACCAGATTGGATTCCTTTTTTTTTTTTAAGGAGACCGTCTTGGTTCTATTAGGTATGGTGAAATCTATGCATTTGTGTATGTGTTCATACAGTGCATTGGTGTATGATTCGGCGGTAATGCAACTATTCTCCATTTGCATGGGTGCCATGAAGTTAGCCACCTCTGTTTTTAGGAGCCCAAAGTTAGCTTTAGAGAAGTTTTTCATGGTGGTTACCTTTGTGGGGGGGTGGGAGTGATATGAATTTCCAAGGTGGTTAGTTTGTGGTCAGATCTAACCGGGGAGGAGTTGACTATTGGTGTAGAGCAACAGTTGCCTATGTTAGTAATGACCAGGTCAAGGATGTTGCTACCTCTAATGAGGGTAAGAACGAGTTGGTCCAGGTCATTGGTATTAATAAATTCCAGAAAGCATTGGGCAAATGTATTGGTACATGAGTAGTTTTCCCAGTTAATGGAGGGGTAGTTGAAGTCGCCCAATATGAGAGTGTTATGTTGGACCCTAATATTCTCCATGGTGCTTAGGAATGTGGAGTGTGAGTCTTGGGACATGGTTGGGGACCTATAGCAGGCTATGACCTGAATCGCTGTCTTACCCAATGTTAGCTGCACCTGAAGTAGCTCAGATGTGTTATGTTGGGCCACCAGTATGGAGGTGTGCGCATCCTTTATGAATATGGAAACTTTTTTGGAGCTTTGGTCCAAGTTCTGGGGCCAAAAGGTGTGGAATGAGTTATAGCCTGGTAGTGCAGGGGTGCTTTTTGCTGCCTTGAACTAGGTCTCTGTTACAGCACAAATGTCGATGTTCTCCATTTTAAGGAGTGCTTTGAGTGAGTGCATTTTGAGATTTAGACTTCTAGCATTGAGCAGCATGACCCTCAGATTGCATTTGTATGTGCAACATTCTACAACATCCTAATGTCCATATTACCTCCATATGCACAACTCTGTGCATTGCATTTCATTTTCACATAGCACTGCACTGTTGCAGTTCATTTGGTTTATGACCGGGCATTAAAGTGGAATACTTTAGAAAAGTTCTTGAGACCAAGCAGAATGTGCCAGCTCTGTGGTACCTACAAAAAGAGGGCTAACTGCAGCCCCAGCCACCTGATTTCAACTCACAAACATGGTACTAAAGGATCACACCAGGAACACCAGAAATAGTGTTTGGCACTGACTCACCCATCCAGCTGGGAAGAAAGTCAGCTAGAGCCCCATAGCACAGTGGCATTTGATGGATAACCAGGTGTTGCAGGTCCAGGCACAGGGGTTGGTGTAGGTGTCACACCTGACAATGGCATAGGTACCTTTAGGCAGTGCACTGGTATGTTGAATCAGTCACCGATGCTGTCTCAGTGTTACAGGCATTAATACCAACCAGCAAGCAATGGGTGAGAGGAGACACTGACCCAGACATACATGATGATCTGCCAGCATAAGATGCAAATTTCTTTGATCCCAGCTAAGATATATTTTAGTGATGATGAGCTGGGCATGCTGAATGAATCATTGCAAAGGTGTATGTGACTAGAAGTGTGCTATCATGAGCAAGTCCCATATCCTCTGAAAATATACGCAGAAGATGATTTAGTTTATTGTAAGAGCAAATAACTGGACTTGCATACAATTTTTTTTTAATTAGGCTGATGTGTAGGCATCGCTCCTTCCAGGAAACTGCATTATTTCAGAAAATTGCTTGGTGACTACAAGCTTATGTTGAACAACTTATATTTAGAAAGTACCCTATTCCCTGAAGTAGAATATTTGTTTACTGTTTTAGCCTATGCTAGTGATTAGCAAAACTAAGAATGAGCCAAGTTTACAAGCAAATGTTGTTCACAAAGATCCTGTAAGCAGCTGGCAATAAGCACTCAAAAATAAATTGGTGTTTAGTGAATCAAAAGCACCTGCTGTATTTCAAAGAACATTTGAAAACTTACGTGTTGGTAGTGTTCTAGTTGACTTGAGTTGTATTTTGATAGCTGGTAAGCAGAAAAAAGTGTGTCTATAATTTGGGCAGAGTTAGGATAAAATTGGCTTATACTTAAAATGACCTAATTTCTCATGTATATTTTTATAAAAATTAAGTGATATCCCTAGGTAATACTATAGATGTCATGGGTTTACATTCAGTCAGGTAAAATACACAATTCTGTAAGCATCTTTGTTAAATAATATGGTAGATCTGAAAGCTGTCTGGAGCGAGTAAACTGATTTAGCAAGTTTTTCCTTTAGTTATCCACTGTCATTTTCCTTACGCATGCTGCTTTGAAGGGTATGCTTTAGCCCTGAGTCCAGGTTAAGAGAGCGTTTGAAGTTCCATGAAAAATGCTTCAGTTTTGTGATATGATTGAATATTATGATGGCAACAAATTACTGATGGAGTCACATGATACATCTCTTTATAATATCAGTTGATGGTTTCACATAAAATCCATTTAGACCAGATTAACCTGTTGGCTGTTACATCACACCCTATATATATATAGATATAGGTCCCCTTCAAAACATCTAAAACCCATAACATCTAATTTCATAACACTGAGACCAGAACATCTAAAACCCAAAACATCTAAAACCCATAACATCGAATTTCATAACATCTAACACTACAAATCACAAGAAAATAACATCCCCTCCACATATAACGACACCAAACTACCAAACACATTTTTTACTATGTTTCTGCAGGGGGGCTTGATACAGTGGGGTTAAGAAATTAACTTTTTGCCATTGCATCTTGGAGTTGGTATATTTAATTTACGGGGTGGGGGTGGAACCCTCCACATGGGGGGGGTGCAGGGGGCTTTCCCCCATGCAGAAACATAATAAGAAGTGTGTTTGGTAGTTTGATGTCGTTATATGTGGAGGGGATGTTATTTTCTTGTGATTTGTAGTGTTAGATGTTATGAAATTCGATGTTATGGGTTTTAGATGTTCTGGTCTCAATGTTATGAAATTAGATGTTATGGGTTTTAGATGTTTTGAAGTAGACCCATATATATATATATATATATATATATATATATATATACACACACACACACACACGCACACAGACACACACACACACACACACACACACACACACACACACACACACACACACACACACACACACACACACACACACACCTTAATAAAGAAGCCTTACATAAATTTTTCAGAATAAAAAATTAAATCAAAACTATATTTTTAGGAGCACCTTTACCACTTAGACTGATTACAAGCCACTCATTTTGTTGTTAAACGACACTAAAGCTGTCTCTCCAAGAATTCTGAGATAGTCAGTATCACTTGGAACAAAAGCATATGAAATAATTTGCACTGCCAGTGGAGATCAACATAATGCAAGTGCTTTGAACAGATTACCACTTCCTCAGAATAACAGTGTTAGTTATTATTTGGAAGTGAAATTGATGATGCCTAGGCAACTCAATTATTTTTTCAGTGATATTGCCACAAAATGAGCATTGCACAAATAATGAATTCATGATGTCCCTAATAAAAGCAATATATTTTTAATTGTAGAGAACCTTAATTTTCACCTTGTCCATCCAGAAAAGATGAACTTAATAAACAGGAGGACTATAAATTATAGGAGGCTAGAATCATAATCCCATGACAAACAAGAAACAAATGGTTCTGTCACAACTACATGAGTGCTATCCTGGTAATACTTGCATGAAAAATTTAGCAAGAAGATGTATGTCAGATATGGAGTTTAACTGAGATGGCAGAAGTCAGTTGTTATACATGTTAAGAACAGAGAAAATGTTCTCTTGTTCTTCTGCATATGAAGAAATGTCCAGAGAAAACATGACAAAGACTTCCCATTGATTATGATGGTTCTTTTCTTGGAAAACTGTTTCTGGTGATTATTAAGACAGATGTTTACCTTACATCAATGACATTTTCAGGCAGAAATACTGAAATCTTTAAAAATGATGCCGCGTTCAGTGAATGCCAGAAATGGCAATACAGTATCTGTCATAAATGACAAATTTACAAAATCTGTAAGGAAGAACAAAATTACTCATGTTGCTTCCTGCCATGCCTCAGTGAACAAATGAGGGAAGAAGCAGTGCAGATATTCAGAGAATACATTAAAAAGTGACTTATGGTCCTTGAAACAAGAGTAGCTAGAGGTTTGTTTAATTACTGAATTATATCGCAGTCAACTACAAGATTATCACCTGCTGAGATGTTAATGGGCAGAAAAATGAGATCTGTTTGACTTGCTTCATTATGATTTCACAAAGAAGAAATCATGCAAAAGAATTACCATAATAACACAGGGAAAGTGCATTCTTTTGAGATGAGTGACTTAGTAATTGGAATAGGAAAGCAAAAATCTCGGAGTAAATGCAAAGTGAACACAATTAGAAAGACACTGACAGAAAACAAATATAAGACTGAAAACAACATCAGCCTATGGTGGAATGCAAGTTGTTTGTCTGGGTATATTATGAAGATTCTTATACCACTGTCTGAAACTTTCCTGCTTTTTCAGGGAAATGTATATCTTCCCACAACACCTTAACAGAGATACTGTGCAATCTTAAACCAGTATCTGAAACATTTTTTTCTTCCTTTCTTCAGATGGAATTTACATATTACCCATGATTCATTGATAAAGGAAGTTTTGTAAACTTCCTTCTCACATTTTGGTAAATGTAAGAACTTTTTGTCCAAGGAGAACATGGATGCATGCAAGAATAATGAATGTGAATGGTCTTGGATTATAATTGGGTACTGGAATATAATGGGATCATTGTGAAATAATTCAGCCAAATGTTGGAAAGAGAAGGGACTGATAGTCTTTCTTCTGGGAAAGTCTGATGAGACAATTTGCAAGTAGAATCTTTAATTCCTTATAGGATGTGCACCACCTGAAACTGTGGACACTGAAACTAAGCAAAGGAAATTTATTAAAAATGATGTTTTGTAGTCTCTTGTGTGTCAGGGCTGGTAACTCGGCATGTAAAAATCAACTACCAATCATTAGTGAATTGGAGTTCCGCTGTGGCGACCCCTAACCAGGAAAAGCTGAAAGACACACATGTTTTGTAGTCTCTTAAGCATGACATTCTGAATAAAACTGTTATGAAAACAGGTTTAGCCATGTGTTCCAGGTCTTGTTACTCTTACTGAGGTACGGTGATAATATAAAGTCAGAAGGCCACTGACATATTTCAAAAATTATGATGTTTGTGGTTACCTAGCTAGCGTGGCCTCAGAACTGTAAATGTGTAACATAATGTCCCACTCTGATGGTTATGGGTAGAGGGAAAGCGGCAATGTCTTTTCTCCTGTAAAATGTGTCTCGGTATTTATTCAGTGGAAATTAGAACAGCTATTATTGAATCTGACTTTGGAAACTGCTAAAAGTTGAACTGTATCTGTCAAGTGCAAGCTAAACAGTACATAGGCTGCATCTAGTTTTGGGGTAAAAAAATCTTTTCTTTTATTTATCTTTGTGATATCTTGAATTTATGAGACTTAGAGCTTTGGGGGATATCACACCCATGATTCTGAGATAGTGTAGTAATGACCATCCCTGCATTGTCACTTGTATGTGCCTAGTGATTGTCCCCTATTTAATGCAGCCCCTCCCACCCCCATTCCTAATATTTCAATATGCATTCAAATTGTTATGTCTGGACATCCAAGTTCTTCTTTTAGGGTCCTTAATCTTATAAAACTGCATTCCAGTTTTATATAATTCTTTGGACCATTCCATGACCTTGTACTTTCTGAAAATAATTACATCACAAAATATAATTTATGCTGTTTTCCTTTAAATACTGCAGTGTTTCTGAGGCATATGTTCCAGTTCAGTGAGTCTGTACTGGAAGGACTTTTAGCTGCCTGTTATCTGCTTTGCACTTGTTAGGGGTATTATATTCTTGGCTAATATTTGCAACACTTGTACACATCCAGATTTTGCATTCTGTATCATGACCTCCTTTGCCATGCTTCCCTGATTCATTACTAAAACTGAAATAATGAAATATATATCTTAAAATCTGACAAATGGAAGTCAGAATAAACAAAATGCAGCCTTTCTCTTTATGTTGTTGAGCAGTCCCTGATGTACCTACAATACAGTAAGGATGAAACAGATGGGTAACATGGATGGTAACAAAAAATTGGCACACATTTCCTGCAATGACTTTGGCCTGGACGGTGAAAAGTTAAGTGCTAAATTGTACTTGCTTGCAAAATGTTATTTTCCTAGCTATACCACTGTTTTTCATCATTTCTTAATACTCAAAGTTCTAAAGCTTCATTCTTGACCCCCCATGTCACAGAGCCCATTTGATGTTAAAAAGCAACAACTTCTTTACTCTTGGGTGTTAATTATTCTATATGTGAATATTAAAAGCTGGAGTGCTACAGCCTTTACAAGCTGAGAAGAAGAAAGTATGCAGTATGGGCAAAAACATTTTTTGTCTGTACTGATTATATGACATGATTAAAACTGGATAAAAGTTTCTTGCATGAAATACTTCTGGATTTATTAGGTGAAACAATAGTCTTTTGCATGAAAATTCGAATGAAATCTTTAAAAGAAATGTGTTAGAGAAAGATTTTTTTCTTGCTCCATTAAATTGGATGTGAATATGACAGATTTCAAAGGCTGTCAAAATAACGAATTTACATCATAAATGCACAGGCTCTCTTTTTAAAGGCCTCTTCAACAACTCAGGAAGGCGTTTAATGGTGAACAAGTTCAAAGTCTCATGGACTCCCACTGGTATAAAAAGCAGGCAATATCCACTGTAGTTTCTGTGTTTCAGATAATGTCTCTCTCTCTTTTCAAGTTAATAAAACGCACTCCTGTCAAATTGCAGATAAATGAAAGAGACTCAGACATTGTTTTTCCCCATATATTGGTAAGAAAGATATCTCCCAATATTCCTGAACGCCCAGTATGCTAAAAGGAACTTGAAATGAATCCACCCTGCAGTTATTTTACAGCATCAAAGACAATGAAATTTCCACAGAGGCACTTTCTGAAGTTCTAAATGCTTTCTTTCTGATAGCTGCTCATTAGGGGCTTCCAAAGCTTTTTATTGTTTCAAAGACATTCATCTAAATGTTTAATCATTCTCTGGTGCTATGTGACCATGATGTTTTTTCTATTATCTTTTGCTTTAAACTGTGTTTTTTTTTTATTTCCTTAATAGGAAACTTAATAAAATGTCTCTTTGAATGACTGTTAAGTAGGGCTTACAGTAATGGGTGCTCGAGAGTTTCTTGTCTGTAAAGTTTGAAATGTTTCTGAAAGGTGAACTGCTGGATGAAGAAAAAAGAAAACATTTAATAAATAAATAATTATAACTGCACTGACTCTGGGATGATCATTGAGGTATTGAATGAAAAACTGTAAAAATGTTGATCATACATTAATTAAATATATGTATAATAGTGAATGAACAATAAAAGCTTCAGGGTAAGCTTTCAGCCCATTTTGCTGAGTTCTGTGGATGTCTGACTACCATTTGCAAAGAACTAAATGTACTCCAGTGAAATGATAGACTTTAAAAGTACTTTCTTGCCTTGCCATGGTATAGCCAAATAGTTCTACATGTTTAGAACAGCACAGAAATGAAGCTATACAAAGAGGCTGCATGTAAAATCTGCACGATAGGAGTTAAAACAAATATGCAAAAAACTGCAATTGCAATGTTATACATGTACACTTAAAGAGGATTTCTTTATTCTAACTCAGCTGCACTAATTAAATGTAAAGAGAATGAAACCTGTTGAAATTACAGAGAGTTCTTATTGCACCCTCATGGATTTAATGTCCCATACAATTCAACAGCAGAACTCTTAAATTAAACTTATTTTAATTGATTACCGTGTGTGTGTGTGTGTGTGTGTGTGTGTGTGTGTGTGTGTGTGTGTGTGTGTGTGTGTGTGTGTGTGTGTGTGCGTGTGTGTGTCCATTACAGATCACAATAAGTCCTCCCTGAACAAAATGCAACAAACATCTTGCTTGGTATATTAACATAACTGTTGTGTAATTTGCCTTACCAGTAGTGTCACTGATGTTTATATCTCTGCTTAATGAATTTCTGTATAGATACTTGCGTATATAGGCAACTTATATAGCTGCTTAATAAATTTCATATAGATACTTGCATATATATAGGCAACTTCATTACATAAACTTTCATATAAGATTTGATTTATTCCAGTACTTTTTCTCTCTTGGCTTTTAGTGTCAGCATGCTCTGACTAGTAGGATGTGTCAAGCCAACAAAATGTTATTTATTCATTTATCTGTCTGATTATTTAATTAGTGGGTATACTGACTACACGATGAATAATAAACAGAAATATTTATTATCCTCCACATGCATATTGTCTATTTCTACTTATTTCTTCTTCTAATTTATATTTGTTTCACATTACTCCAAGGCAGAGTATGAGAAATGTCCCTGTGGATGTGTAGTTCACTTCAGTTTACAACTACAAATAAAAACATGAACTGAATGAATGAATGAATAAACACAAAAATGTGTAATTTAAACTCTACATCATTTCAACTGTTTTTCAGTTCACATTATATAAATAATAGCTGTCAGTGGAATTCCTTACATGTTCACTTAGTGAAAAATTATATTTTGAGCAATATTGTTCTAAGCATTTAGTGAAGTGCATTTGTAGTAGTGAGCTATACTTTTCTTTTTTGCTGTAGCAAGAGAAATAATGAAATTATGTTAAATCTTGTCTTGTTATTTTTAACTCTTTTTTTCCAAATAACCTTTTATTGAATTTTACAAAAAAGGACAATGAAACGATATGACATGACAATACAATCAAGATAAAACAGAATTAAGTACAAAGTGAAACAGGTACGTCATGAATATATACATTTATACTGTAGTCATCTTATATAAAAATATATATATTTATATAAAAAAGAAGGGAGCAGAAAGAAGAACTATGTACAAGATTATCAAACATATATATATATATATATATATATATATATATATATATATATGTATATGTATATACATACACATAAGAAAAATATTACCCAAAGCTTATATAGAAGGTGCCACTGTGATTTCTGTAGAATGGAACCAAGTAATTCTGTAATAAAGTCACAATCATACAAGGGGATAGATCAGAATAGCCAGGTTGAGAAACTGAAGCATTTTGGATAATTAGGTCATACACTTTCTAATCGCCCTGAAAAAACATCAACAATTGTTTTCCATATTTCTTTGTAATATACTCACTTATTTGGGTTATTTATGAAATTTTTTTGCGAAGATATGTACTTTATCACTAAAATCTTGAGGGCACACCAAGAAAGTTTAGTGTGATCTAATCAATTTGTAGTTATATAGAATCTGGTCAATAAGCATAAAATGAAGAGTGCATGAAGCTTAAATCTAGGTAACCGAAGGTCAGTAACATGCAGGATTGCTAGTTCCCATGAAAGGGTCGATTTCTGATAACCCATCTTTTCTAGTCTAACTTTGAGGGGGCACCAAAGTTTATATGTGTGACTACAGGACCAAAGAATGTGTAGCAAATTTGCTTGAGGAAAGGAGCAGAAAGGACATGACTAGAATGTACTGGAATTACATTTATTTAAGATACATGTGGTAAAATAAGTATTATTATTTCCCAAAGACATGCTGTAGGTGGATTGGACACACTAAATTGGCCCTAGGTGTGAGTGTGTGCATGTGTGTGCCTTCTGTGGAAGGTTGGGTGCTAGGTTGGCAACTTGACACTGTAAAACTCCACTGCCAATCATGAGTGGACGGTGATCCACTGTGGCGACCCCTAACCGGGAAAAGCCGAAAGAAGAAGAAGATTTATCATTAGTTGTGTGTAAATCAACTTTTTAAGAGGAGAAACTTAAGAGTTAATTCTATTGCACTGAGTTTTTGGTCTTTACTAAGATTACTATCCTGCTGATTCCAGTAGTTGGAAAAAAGTATTTCATTCTGATGCTTGGAGGCCATCAATAGTTTAGAAGTATTAGATATCATGTTTTTACTTCTGGATAGACTTTTTATGATTTCCAAAGTAGCAAAAATGTTATTTCCAATATTTGGTTCGTCTGACACTACCGCTGTTAGGAGTTCTCTAATTTGACGAAGGATGATAGTGTACTTCTGGCCAAGTTTTAGCTCTTCCTTAAGTTCACCCAGTGATTTCTCCTTGTGTCTATATATATCCCAAACAGTGCAGTTTCTTATTAAGGGGTAATCAAGTAAATTAATCATTCCGCTGTTTAGTCTAATATTAGTGTTCATATGGATTGGTTTTAATAAGTAAAGAGTATTCTCTAACTCCATGAACCTTATTAGATTCCGGAAGTATTTAACCCTTTGCTTCATGGTGGTATTTATGGGAATAGAATTCAGGCTTTTAGGTGATAAGAAAGGCAATGCTATAGGGTTACTATTGCTACTAATCATGTGCCTATATGCCAGAGATCGATCCTTTGAGGGTACCATACTTTATCTACCTGAGAGAAAGTGGAGATTCGTATAACCCTACTTGCACATATTATCAAATAATAAAGATGAAAGTCAGGCAAGCTTAGACCACCTTTTAGTTTAGGATAACATCATTTCTGATAACTTATTCTAGTCGCCTAAGCGAACCATATGACCTTAGCCAACTCTTTGTTAGTCCTTTGAAAGAAAGTATTTGGGATGGTTAGATTTAAAGTATTATATTGATAGAGTAACTTAGGTAGGACATTCATCCGTATAATTGCAGCTTTGGACACGGGGGATACATTTAGTTGTTGCCATCTATGCAAGTCCTGTAAAATACCCATCCATACCTTCAAGAGATTATTCTGGTACATTGACTGAGAAGTATGGTCAAAATGTATACCCAAATATTTAAGGGAATAACCAATTTTGAAAGAGGATTCTGCGAACAAATATTCTTTATGATCTGATGGGTTTATGGAGAAAATCAGTGATTTCTTTGGGTTTATTAGATAGTTCAAAACTTCAGAAAAGGAGTCTATTGTATTAGCTAATCTAACGTCTGAGATGGGACATTCAAAATAGATGTGTATGTCATCTGCGTAAGTCGATATGCTTGTCTTGATATTTAAAGTTTTAGGGATAGAGTGAAATGTAATTTGGGATGCTCAGAGAAGTAGGGGCTCAAGGTAGAAGTTAAAAAGATATGGTGACAAGGGACATCCCTGTCTTGTTCCATTCAGCATTTGGATGGGTTTAGATGGGATCTTATTAATATAAAAATAGGTATAAGTTTTGCTGTACAGGCTTTCAATAGTGTTGATAAGACTTTTGGGGATATTGAAATGGGAACATGGTAGTAAATAAGAATTTCCAATTCACCCTATCAAAAGCTTTACAGGCATCAAGTATTAGCCCATATATAGGGCTATATTTTTTCCTGTTACGATGCACCATAGCATCTAATGCTATGGTATTGTCCCACATTTGTCTATTCATCATGAAACCTGCTTGCTCCGGGGAGATTATGTGAGGCATGATTTTTTTAATTCTTTCAGATAAAATTGAAGAGAGAATTTTAATATCTACACTTAATAGGGATATGGATCTATAATTATGTGGGTTAGACTTATCTAAGGGGTTCTTAGGTATTAACATTGTTTTGGAATTATTAAGATGATAATTAGATATACCTTAAGTTTTGATGTGATGGTATACTTTCAGTAATATAGGTGACATGGAAACTATAAAAGGCTTATAGAATTCTGAGGTGTATCCATCCAGGCTGGGTGCTTTCCCTTTATGGTATACTTTCAGTAATATAGCTGACATGGAAACTATAAAAGTCGTATAGAATTCTAAGGTGAATCCATCCAGGCCAGGTGCTTTCCCTTTCTTCAGTCTTCCTACGGCATCAGTCACTTCTTGCAAAGTAAGGGGGGGCATCTAGGTATTCCACATTCTGTTTACTTAATTTAGGGAATGTTATTTTATCAAGGAATTCTGTTATGTCATCAGCAGAGGGTTGTTGGTCATTCATGCTATATAATTCAGATTAGATCAGGTGAAATATCTCAAGTATTTGGGTATCTGTTTTAAATACCTTATCCTGATGCTGAAGAAGCAAAATTCTACCTGTTTCCTGTTTGCTTGCAATAATACTTGCTAAAGCTTTGGAAGGTAGTTGCACCCACTCCGAGTATTTAGCTATCCATTTCAACTCATATATAGAGTAATTTTGCTGATGAAAGTCATGTAATTGTCTCTGAGTATTTTTAATCAGATTTTCAGTATTAGGATCGGGTTCATTTTGATACTTCTTTTCTAGGTCTAATAAGTCCGTTACTAGCTTTCTTTCTTTTTGTAGTGCAACTTTTTTTAAGATAGGAAGCTTTCTGAATAAAGATTCCCCTAATCTACGTTTTACAAGCTGCCCATTGGATGTCATATGGAATATCTATATCCTCCATGCTACTATTTAGCTGTGCTGAAATGCTAGACACTTCCCTAATAATCTCTAAATTATATAATAGGTTGTTATTCAAGGACCAGTTAGAGTTTTTAACCCTTTTGGCCAACTTATTGGATGAAAGGAGTTTTAAAGCAATTTTAGAATGATCCGAGAAATGTCTTGGTTCCGCCTGGTATTTAATGTCTCTTTCCGCCAGTGATTCTGAAATAAGGAAGAAATCTATTCTAGACCAGGTATTGTGACATTTAGAAAAGTAAGTGTAAATACCTTTTCTCTCCTGCCCTTCACCAAAAGAGATAGGGTCAATCAGGCATAAGTCAGTCATTAGTTCACCTAAGGCAGTTGGCGCTTGCATATTTTGGGATAAGGAGTAACTAGTACAATCAATCCCTGGATCAATAACCGAGTTCCAGTCACCACCCAATATAAGTTCATGGTCAGGAAAGTTTCGTAAGATATTGTGGATTTCTGAGATAAAATCCTGTTGTCTCTGACAGGGACTATAAACGTTGAGTAAAAGGGTTTGTTTCTTATTAATAGAATTAGTAGTTATAAAATAACACCATCTACCCTTCTCATCTGAGAGTTGGTGTAGGATTGTTGTCTGAAGCAATTTTTTAATAATAATAGCTACCCCTTTTGACTTTGAGTTGTCTCCAGCTGCAATTATTTCTTTAATCCATTTTTTATTTGAAATTCCCTTCCAGTCCTCACTCAGCATTTGTGTCTCTTGCAAAAAAACATATGTGTGCCTCAGATTTAAAAATTAGATGCATCAGTAAATTTCTCTTATCTTTATCCTGCAACTCCCTCACATTCCAGGAGTTTATGATCCACATTCCTAACTAGAGCTTAATAGGGCAGTTGTTTTTGTTAAGGAAATTTGATATTTTCAGATTACACGGTTCCAATGGAAAGGAAAGAACATACTAAAAATAAGAACAGGAAATAAAAACACATAAAGTAGCATATTTACAGCAGCCCTATAACACTCTTACAACAACAGCCCTGTACCTACACATATACCCCACATAAAAGGAAGAATGTGATGAAATATAGTTACACAAGCAAATATATTGAGATAGGTATCATATTCAGGGATTGTATAACTAAGACTAAAGTAATCACCAATATTTTAAACATTTTGAGCAATCTAAAACATATATACAATAACACTACAATTCCTAGAGTTATCACCTTACCCTTCTACCAATATAGCTATCATCTCCTATAAGAAAAAAGTTCAAATAAGTATGGTGATAAAACAACCATCACATTAAATCATTGAGTACAGATACTTCAGCTATATTCCAGTTAGTGATACTACAATGGCTGCTGAAAAGAAAACTATAACAGGAGACATATTTACAATTATATGTCAGAGACGTGGAGACAAATATATAGTATAACGAATGCTGTGTTAGTATATAGGATATAAGCAACACATTGAGCAGGCTTGATCTAAAAGTTATCTAGCCCTAGAAACATTCAAGATAGTGTAAATAATGCTTATTTAAACTCTCAGAAATAATCTAACAAACTCTTAGAAACAGATGCATCAAATTAGGATAAATATCCTCTTTGTCTTAATACGGAACACCTTGCTTAAGCATAAGGCCCAAAAAGTCCATATAAATGTATATGTGTGCATGTAAGCATGTCTGCCTGTATGCCAGACCATGAACTCTTACCTTAAAAATAAGATATGATTATATCTTGCAAAAAAGCTGCAATACTGCTGAATGCTTATGTTACCACACATAAAGCTAGAACTCAAAAAACTACAACCTATTTGAGTAACAATTATCTAGATACCAATCTGTCCCACAGCAACATTACTAGAGCCCTTTATGGTAAAATAAAAAATAAAAAACTTAAGCAGCATCTGTAATGCAATACATATATATGGAAACTGGTCATTAAGAACTAAGAAAAAAGTCTTTACATGCAAGGGTACTGAATTTTCCTTATGTACCATTTATGCAGCATGTTAACTAGTTATGTATTTTTCTTATGTTTTAGTAACAACAAAACATGAAATGTTCTATCTGCATACAAAAAAAAAACAGCCTTGACATATTTATGTGCTAATGTTCTTATAGATATCTCTTGACAGTCCTTTATTTAATTAGCTGATTGTAGATGTAGTTCCTTAGCAAAAGGAGTGGGTTCCCTACCAAAGTACCTTCCAGTTGTTAAAAAATGTTAAAAGGGAACTCATTTTGCTCAGACTAAAGCACCAGATTAACTCTGCATCTGTGTAGGCTGCAATCCTTAAATCCAGTGTGACCGCGACCACACTGTAGCCATTTGAAAATCAAGTTTTCTCATTTGGAACATGCAAACGGCCATTTAAACAGTACTGACAGTCCATAAGAAGACATATGGGTGGAAGCAGGCAATTGTATCATAAATATCTATCCTACCATACAATGAAAACCAGCAAATACATTCCTAGAGGGGGTACTTCCTATCTGGCGTGAACTTCAGAGTCTGTTAGATGTGGTTAACTTTATTATAAAATTAAAAGCTTTAAATCTTCAACATTTGACAAAAAAGGGGTATTTTGGCATCAAAAATAGCTTATGTGTTTAGCGACAACCTCCGGTGAGGAAAAACAGAGCATTTCCTTTTCTCAAAAGAGTTAAGCATCAGGGGCCTTTCCAAAACATTTCAGAAAGATGGCTTTGGCATCTTTAGGTGAGTCTGCAGTATATTTATTATCATTATATGTAAAGCTAAGGGTATTTGGATACTGCATTTGGAATTTAACATTTCTTTTAGTGAGATCAGCACAGAAAGGGGAGAGTTTTTGGCATCTTTCTTTAATGGCTATTGGGAGATCCTGCGACACAGTTATTTTATGACCATTCCAGGAGATTAGTTTCTGTTTTCTAGCCGCTGAAAGGATTCTATGGAAATCCTGAAAATTTAATAGTTTGACATAGATTTGTCTCGGAGCATTAGACAGTTGTCTAGTACGTAAAGCACAATGTACTTGTCTCAATTATAATGCTGTTGTCATGTGCACCAGGTTTAAAATAAAATTAAACAATTGAAGTAAGGTCTCAGTCAGTTGGTTGGTGGCATATGATTCAGGTAGACCTCTTACTATAATATTATTCCTTCTGCTCCTGACTTCTAAAACAAGGAGTTTTTGTTGGATTTTATTTAAAGTGGTATTTTTGGTGCTTAAATCTTCCTTTAGCAGTGCAATCTGCATCTCATTATTTTTGGTAGTTTGTTCAATCTGTTCCATATATTCCATAGCCTGATTCAATTTATTGCCAAAACCAGAAAGCTGTTCAGAGAAACCTTGAACAGCCAGCTGTAATGGTATCAAGGCTTCCTTCAAATCTTACATGTGGATGCTGGCCTCCAGCTTTTGTTTAGCACTGGATTTTGAAGTGTCTAATTGTTTAATTTTCTGTCTTTTAGAAAATATTTCCTTTTCAGGGGGAACTATTGCAGACAGTTTAGTTTTGCTGGTTTGTGTCTCCATGGTTTCGGATTTCTTCGACATAGTTTGGCAGTGGAAACAGCTTATAATCACCTCCAACTTGTGTTGTGCCTATTCAGGCCTAGAAAATACACTTGAAATTAGCTCTGTGGAACTCTTAGATTTAATAGTAGAGAATATGCTCACAGAATATAACCAGGAGACCTCAACTTCGATGAAAATGTATTGCAGAGATGAGAGCAGCTAGGATCTGGCTTTAGGTTGTGAAAGGATGGTTAAAAGCCCATAGTTATTTTAGTTAGATAGGAGCCTCATGGAAAGGGTGTTCATAGGATGTCCGCCATCTTGGAATGCTATTTTTAACTCTTCATTCTTCATTTCCAACTGACATGTCAGTTTCAATTCATGTCTCCATTTCTTTTCCTTCAATGCATGGCTGAATTGGTGTACTCTAGCAATTTCCTTGCTTGCTATCATAAGCAAGAAAGTATCCTAGTTGGCTTGGATCCTTTGAATACTTACTCCTATAAGTTAGCATTGTTCTTAGTTAGAAAATGGTCTGGTACCAAATTTGTTTCTCTATACAGAGATCTATTGTGTGTTAATATTTCAACCGAAATGTATTCATTTATATGCTTTCTTTATTTGCATTTGTTTATTGGAAAGTCTGACTTGACAATGACCCCTTTCAACAGAGAAAAGCTCTAGAATAACCATGGCATATGTGTTATAATGACACTGGCATTTACAAATAGTCTTAATATTGTCTAGAGTAGATTGTATTTATATTATAAATTCAATTATGCTATTGCACCATTAATTTCCTTTTTATAGTGAGATCCACATTTTTGTACAACTGTTTGATACTTTTGAAAATATTGGCTTTCTTGGTTAAGTGATGTTCTGTATAAGTACAGGAGGTTATTTTGATTCAAGTCACATAGTAGAAACTGGCCAATTAATTCAAATCAAATCCACTATGACTGAAATTAAAACAAAAAACCACAAAACAGGAAGGAAAAGTAAAATAATGTCCTTTATTTATTTAATTAACTCATTAGCAGGGACATTCCCCTGCAAACCTATCATGAGGATGAACCTCCTTCTATCTATACATTCCCCTGCAAACCTATCATGAGGATGAATCTCCTTCTATCTATAACACGCGCGCGCGCGTGCACACACACACACACACACACACACACACACACACACACACACACACACACACACACACACACACACACACACTGAGAGAGGGCAAATAACTCACAAATAAAAAAAATGTATGTGCCATATTTTCAGAACTCTGCTGCAATACAAACAGATTTGAAATGAAGGCAAATATAAAACATAGCATCTCTAATATCAAACCACCAACAGAAAGCACTAGTCCACTGAAATCAAAAGTTTTGACCCATCAAATGTTCCAGCCCACATATTAAACTCATGTTGATAAAACTGGAATTGAACAACCCATGTTTACTAACAACAGATTTATTTAAATGAATTTGTTCAGCTCATAGTATAGTCACTTTAATGGCCAAATGGCTCATTAGATTGTTTTCATTTTTTTCTGTGTTGCTATAAAGTTGGCATAATTGCGCACAGCTGTTCATCTCTTAGGGGTGGTTAGCAGTGCCCTGTAAAGTAGCAAACACTTAGAAAGCCAGTTTTCTCTATAGAATGGCCCATACAACTGTACAGTATAAAGCAGTAAATACAGAGAAAATACCTTGCTCATTGACAAGCTCAGAGTAGCTAGCTTGGCATAAAATGCCAATACCTATATATTTACTAGAATTCAGTATTGTGTAAAATTTAAAGTTAGTAGAATTTATTACTGTTTAGCATAATCTGCCCTGATAAAGAGCCCATAATAGTCTTTTAACCCCGATGCACCACCCCCTTGTAGTTCACCAATCAAAGGACTGGACAGCGTGGATATACAATTCCTTACTTATCTGTAGCCAGAGTGTTGGATATGGGCATCTTGAGATAATGTAGCAATTGTCTTATGTGTACCAACAACCACATAAGCATTAATGAAACAGACACAGTATGTGAGAGGTGTACTTACTCAATGATTCTGGCAGCTAAACTCTCACATACAAGCGCACATCAGGTTGATGATGCCATGCACACAACTCCCACCTCACATAGCACACAGCACACACACACACACACACACACACACACACACACACACACACACACACACACACACACACACACACACACACATAGACTAACATATGTTGAGGCACTTAAAAGCAATTTTCCTAAGTGACAAAGATTGCCTAGCCTGTCTATTGACAAACCTATATCTAAATAAGCCGAACGACACTCAGAAAAAGCAACACCTAACACTGCACATACAGTCACACTCAGTGGAACCAGAACACTAAGCCCTAAGGCAATCAAACACACTTCGCAGGACTCTTGTCTAAGGGGAGCTCTTTGTAAGATATACTGGTGGCCCTCTAGCCAGACTGAACAAGGAGAAGATACTGGTTAGTTGCTTTTCCAGAACCAGGATCTGCTAAATCAAGCAAACACTCAAGTCATTAAGCCAGCGGTACAAGTATGATTCGATCATAGCCCATGTACGTGGAAATGATCTGAGACATATCTCCCTGGACTATATGAACAGATACATTATGGAGCTCTCAGAGTGTGTCTCAGGCTGGGATGAGCCTAGCACTGAGCAGCATATTACCATCACTGAGGATGATGCTGCAATACGAGCAACAAATGATTGATTTTAACAAATGACCCTTTCTGGTGCCATTTTAAGGGGATCCAATATTTGTCAGCTTGGGAGGACATGGTTAGCAGATTGTTTTGCCAAGGATGTAGTCTGCCCCTGTCCCCAGTAGGCTTTCAAATACTGGCTAAAACGTATCTATCTCCATAGTGGCTGTTTTATGCAATGCCAGGTTGACAAACCTACTGACATAGCAAAATCAACTCGACTCTACCTCAAGGTCTAACTTCTCAGTGCTAAGATCCTAACTAAATAAAAAAAAAAAAAATATATATATATATATATATATATATATATATATATATATATATATATATATATATATTTATACACACACACTTCCTCCAAGCTCTACTCTCACTTGAGAATATACACATCTGTGCAGTTACTGAGATAGAGATATAGTTTAAAGTGGTAGAGAGTACCCAGCAGTGCAAGGTTTCAGTGCCTTTCACATGTTTAGGCCAGTAGTTGCACAAACAAGGGCTAAAAATGGAGGTGTATTGATACACATCAATAGCAGAATACCTTTAGGTTGGTCAAACAGGATGACATACTGGGATTTCTTCATGTGCAGATCACCATAGATAAAATCCTGTGTCATATCCTAGCCAGCTATAGATCACCTTCCATGTCTCAAGAAGCTTGCAGTGCATACTTGGACCTACAGGAGACCCTTACCATCCAACCTAGCACCCTACTCATGGGAGACTTTAATTACCCCTCTGTTGCCTGGGAATCCTACACTGCTTCAAATCTAAAGGTACAGAGATTCATGGACTTTGTCAATACAAACGCCCTTGACCAAATGGGAATGGGTCTATATCACATTATCGAAATTTCAAAAGATCGAACACCTAAGCTCGACCTTGGAATCTCGAAATGTGATATACTCGAACGCTCAGAACAGCAAATTTTTTTCTAAGGGAAAAAATTTGCTGTTCTGAGAATATACACACACAGCACAAGCACACCAAAATACATAATCCACACATACACACTTCACAGAACCCTACACTAAACCGTGCATACACTACTAGCTATCTACTTACCTTAACCCATCCCTAATCCTAAGGTCCCTAACTAACGCACACTCTCCTTACCTGCTCCCTAACCGTAAGGTCCCTAACTAACGCACACTCACCTTACCCACTCCCTAACCCTAAGGCCCCTAACTAACGCACACTCACCTTACCCGCTCCCTAACCCTAAGGGCCCTAACTATCGCACACTCATCTTACCCGCTCCCTATCCCTAAGGTCCCTAACTATCACACACTCACCCTACCTCAGTCTGTTCGTACACTTACCTTAACCCGGTCTGTCACTTTCACACCACAGTCGAGGAAATAGCGAAGCCACAGAAATGGCCCACCGAATACTTTCCCTAGGAAAATATTCGGTGTTCTGCAACTTCACTATTTCAAGCGTTCACTGAATAGGGGTTGATATTATAACATTCGAAATTTTAAGACTTCGATGTTATAATATAGACCCATGGGAATGCACCCACTTGAGGCTCCAACATACTGGACGCCATACTCACAAATATGGTAGAATGCTACGCCCCCCATGTCTCATTTTCCCTGGTAAAGTCCAACTAGGAAGTCGTCTCCTTTGAAATCAAAATCAACTCTGTTACTCCAGTAAAACCAGTAACAGTTATGAACTATTTCAAGTCAGGCTGCCTTTTATTAACTGATAGCTTGCCAAAATTCAATGTCCCTCTAAACCCTGAGAACGTAGCAGTATCTGTTGAATTGTGCTCAGAAACTCTGAACAACCTTATCAATGGCTGCATAGAGGCTGCTGTACCTAGCATAAGAAAGCCCAGAACTAGCCACAGAAACAAACCAACTTGGTGGCATCTCAAATTAACCAAGATGTACAACAAAAGGAAAAAAAATATGGCAAAAATCAGGAATAGTAATTTCCATAAAACTAAAAACTCTCTCATCAAACTAAATAGGCAAATAAGAGGGCTATGTATGTCAAACAAAGACAACTTTGAGGATAAGATAAGCTCCGAGGTGAAAGATAACTATAAGACCTTCTTCAGTTATATCAAAAACCTCAAATACCTGATGATATAGCAAACCTGTTAGCAGACAAGTTCAATTCCAACTTTTATACTCCTCTCACTCCCAACCATCCTCCAAGAAGTACCCTCAAATATAATCACTACAACTATAACTAAGGACAATCTACTGGATGAACTCACTAAAGCCAAGAACATGACTTCAATGGACCACGATAACATCCTAGGATGCATCCTGAACAGTCAAAATTACAATTATCAGGATCCTTGGAGTTGCTATTTAACTGTAGTCTTAAAACAGGCTGTGACAGTCATCCCTCTTCATCAAGGAGGACCTTCAACAAATCCTGGAAACTACCATCCCAATAGCTTCACAATCTTATTTGCAAAGCCATAGAATTAATTATCATGAAAATTATAAACAAGAACATAGGATAACTCCAGACACTGGATCCATCCCAGTCTGTTTTTTTCAAAGGCAGGTTAAGCTTACTGAAATGGGTGGACTTCTTTGAAAAAGGTCACCAAGGCAATGGATGAGGGAAACTGGTGCACACTGCCTACCTAGATCTGGCTAAAACATTTGATACAATACCCCACTTGGACATTGCCAATAAACCTAATATCTAGGCATAAACCCCTTTATAATATGCTGGATAACTAGCTGGCTGAAGGATAGGATCAATGAGGCCGCCTCCAGAAAGAGGATGGTCATTGGTCACCAATTGAGTCCCTCAGGACTTTGTGCTGAGTCCACTACTCTTTGCCATCTACTTCTTGGAGGTCAAGCCAATGTCAAAAGTCTCTGGCTGACCAAGTACAGAGATGACTGCAAACTGGAAGCAGTCGCTGAATTCCCCCAAGACAATGACATCTTTCAAGAAGGTCTAACATGGACAAACACTTGCTGCCAAAGCCGTTGATTAAAACTTAATACCAAGAAATGCACTATAGTACTTTTAGGGAAGTCAGCCACCCCACTTAACTATGTCATCAATAAAACACTCCTAAAAGTTGATTCACTAATCAGGAATCTGGGAACTTATGTAGAGAGCAACATAGCCTTTGACCAACATATGTCCAAGGCAGTAAGAAAATCCATCTATGTTGTTCAACCAGTAAGTAAGGGCATGGCATCTAGGTCCAGAGAGATCTTTGTACCACTCTATTCATCCCTCATCAGACCAATCATAGAGTATAATGCCCCCATTGGTATATACCTGACCATGCACATGTAACAACTGGAACATCAACAAGCCTATCATAGGGTATAATGCCCCCATTGGTATATACCCAGAGGCGATGAAAATATAAACTCAAACGGCTTCAGGTACACTAAGGTGCCCAAAAGCACACAACAACAAAAGTAAAATTAAGGCACCAAAGTTACACACTGGAAATCAGTCACAGTACTTTATTGCAAAAAACAATGGGTGAGCGCTTTCACAACTTAATGTTGCTTCATCAGATCACATCACTGCAGATGATGCTTGATTAAATACTAAAGCAATCAGTATGACATCACAATTTAAAGCAATATTCCTCTACAACCATAAAACATATACCAATGTCTGTAATAAGGAAATGTATAAAAAATATATGTAAAAATTATATGTATATATACAATAAAACGAAAAAAATATAGTAAAAGAAAGGGGGCATCCTCCCTGATGGTTATTAGTGATAATCATTAAAATATATGTATACATATATATATATATATATATATATATATATATATATATATATATATATATATACACACATTACACACATATAAACCTTAATAGCACAATAAAAGACTCATAGTTAATGTTTAAGGCGCCTTGCCTTAAAGTAAGGAACTAATGAAGTACAACCATTCAAACCAGGATATTTATCCGCTTGTAAATTGGTAATCCATTTTTGTTCTAATTCTTCAGTGTGGTTCTCTATATCACCACCTCTATTTGTCCTTACTATCTGTTGTAAAATTAAAAATTTAAAACAATGACTGCTATCCGTATTCAGGACATGGTTAGCTAAAGCATTTGATTGCTTCTGGTTCCGTATATCCCTTACATGTTCTAACATTCTTTCTTTAAAACTCCTGTTTGTTTTGCCTACATAATAGGCATGACATACTTGGCAAAAGCAAAAATAAACAACGTTGGCACTTTTACAATCATAATAATTCTTCATATAAAGTTTAAAACATTTCACAGGATGAATATACTTATTTTTATTGTAAATATACTGACAAGCTGCACAATTCCTGCAGGGAAAAGTACCCTGTCTGCTAGAAAAATTATTTCTAAAAGGCTGATGTTCTCTATTACAAAGGTGCTGTTTTAAAGACACATTATTTCTAAAACTGAAATTTGGGGTGTCACCAATTGTGGACACCAGACCTGGTATTTCATGTAATAAGTGCCAATTCTTTTTAATAATTTCCGTATACTTATTGATGTCACTTGCAAATCTAAAAACTACTCTAAACTTATTTCTATCAATACTTGTATCATGAGATATACTTGTATCAGTACCATAAGAGCTCATGTATGGTTTACATCTTGTAGATCTCAATTTCCATGCATCTGCTATCATACTAGTAATTTCTAAGCTGGGATAACCTCTTGTTTGAAACTCATCTTGCAATTTATTCAAAGCAACTGCTGCCTCTTCATCATTATTGTGTAGACGTAGGGTTCTATAAACTTGTCCTTTAAGGACATTTGCAGGTATGTGTCTCGGGTGCATGCTTGACCTGTGAAGACAGGCATTGGTTCTTGTAGGTTTGTGGTAAATACTAGTTCTTATCTGCTTCAAGTCAGTTTTAGTAACACTCACGTCCAGAAAATCAACACATGTATCAGAAAAAGTAAAAGTAAACTTCAAAAAATCTGTGGTACTATGCAAATAGTCAATGAAATTACTAATATTCTCACCATGCCCTCTCCACAAGACAAAAACATTGTCCACGAAACGTATATACCAAAGGATATAACCAAAAAATGGATTCACATTTGACAAAACATATTGTTCTTCCCATCGTACTAATGACAGATTGGCGTAGCTATTAGCACACGAAGTGCCCATAGCCACGCCAATCTGCTGTAGAAAAAATTGATCCTGAAAGGTTACAATATTATTTTCAAGTATAATCTCCAATAGTGCACAAACTAACATAATCTTATTAGTGGTAAGCTTCTTAATTATATCAAGAAATTCTCTTATTTTTTTCAATTCCCCAAACATTTGGGATACTAGTAAAAAGAGATTCAATATCCATGGTAAGGAATACGAATTCTTCATCATTATCAATAGTTTCCATTCTGTTCTGCAGCCGCTGTAAGAACATTTTTGTATCTCTAAGAACTGTATAACAACTATCTAAAAACTCATGTAAAATACCTTCTACATAAATAGATAAGGGCTCAGTGCACCATCCTGCTCCTGATACGATGGGGTGCAAAGGGGGGACCGTGGGATGTTTATGGATTTTAGGAAGTCCATAAATCCTAGGAACTAGAGATTTTTGTACTGAAAAATAATTAAATAGAGATTCATCAATTAATCATGTAATTAATAAATCAAACACTAAAAAGGACACTTTATCAGTAATAGCAATTACAGCTGTTTTTGTCAGCATTTGATAAGTACAAGTATCTAATAGCAAAGCCTTCATCTGATTAATATATAAATCTTTATCCATTAATACAATTTTTCCTCCTTTATCTGCTTGTTTGATAATAAGAGAATGTTAATCCTGTAGTTCATTTAGAGCCCTGTATTCTTCTGCATTTAAATTGTAAAAAGTGCAGCCATTCATACCAGGAGTATAAGCTTCTTTAAAAGCATGTTCACAGATATCTAAAAATCTTTGTATGCCTAGAGGAGTAGGAGGTACATAAGTGCTAGGTTTCCTATATATATTAACATTTACATCTGCATTATTTGGAAATATACATTTTAAAGATAAGTTCCTGCCAAGCAATTTCAAATCTGTTAGCATTTCAGTTGTCTGCCTTCCTGGCAGGTATAAAAGACAAACCCTTATTAAGCAAACTATTCTGTTCATTAGTTAAAGTAAAGGAAGAAATAGTAACAATAAGATCAGTCCTTACATCCTCCTTTTCTCTGAAAAGTGTGCAGTTCTGTCCATTTGATGTTCCCTTGCTGTCTTCCCCATATTCAGGTTGCTTTTGGCTCGAGCTCTAAATAGGAGAGCTGTTTTTAAAGTAAATTCACCCACTTTCAAGTTCTCTAAAAAAACGCTAGTGTCTGTAGCGTTGGCTTGTAAACTGTCTATTGGAGTCTTACCTGTAATATTTGCATTCCTTCGTTCTTCTGACTTCGAGTTTTTATCCACATTCGAAGTAGATGTATTCCCATTCACTACTGAAGCAAAAGATGCAAATTGAGGAGTAGGAGCACTAGATTTAGTGTGTTCTTGATCAATTTGTTGTACTGCCATGCTTTCGCTCAGATCGTTAGCGCGAAAACCGGAAATGGAAGCCTGTGTCTCAGTATTAAGCATCCTGCTAGTCTCTCTGTTCACAGTAACAGGATTATGAGAAGAGGTTCTATTTATAGAGTCTCTCGGCCATGAGAAGACATTATTGTTTTTAAAGTCAGATTTGTCTCTATTTAGTTTATTTAATTTAATATTTTGAAGCTTTTTCTCATAGGCACTAATGCTTTCATGCAACTGGCCCATTTTATTAAGGGTAATAGTAGCAGGAAAGGTTACAGATATCTGGTTTTCTAGTGTTACAATTTCAGTTTTCAGCTCAGTTTCAGGAGGTGTAAAAAACTCTATAAGAAGCTCCATATACTTGAAGCTAAAAGATAAATTCAGTTCTTGCCACTTACGTAGGAGGTCAGGGTATGTGTTCCCATAAGTAAGCATATTTAATATACGTAGACCACGAGATATTACTTTAGCTTCCAATGAAGCTTGCAGGTGTAGTCTTTGCCATTGTAATCATTTATACTTGTAGAGAAGGTTTTCCAGCCCTCTATATTGTACTTGGAACTCAAGCATCTTTTCCATGTCCGAACCAATATCCACTGCACTTGCCTGTACATCGGTTACCCTTTCTAGTTGGCCACACCCCTTCCCATTGACCCCACCCATTCACCTGTCTCCTGCAGCCCCCCTTTGATTTGAAGTCACCAGCCACCACTGTATATACCTGACCATACACATGAAGCAACTGGAACAAAAACAAACCTATCATAGGGTATAATGCCCCCTTGGTATGTACCTGACCAGACATGTGCAGTTACTGGATTGTCAGCAAAAATTCCTTACAAATGAAATGCAGGGAATAAACACAATGCACTACATTGATTGCTTCAAAGCCTGCCTCTTAACTTGATATCATACAAACTTCTGAGAGATGATCTTTGCCTGGTGTTTAAGGCATCCCTGGAGCCTGTTTTAATGAACTTTTTGCACATCTGCAAAACAAACAGCATCCAGACTACTAGATCAAAAGATCTAAATGTTGTCCTGTGCATAAAAAGGACATGTTGGAGAGACAGATATGTTTCTCAGAGAATTCCCATTCACTGGAACATGCTGCCTATTCATTTAAAGGAGAGTTCCACCCTAACCCTATTTAAGCACAACTTGGAGCAATGGATGAGTAATGTCAAATGCACCCCTTGTCTGGTGCCTATGTCTCTGAAGGACAGAGGTAATCAATAAATCATGCGCTATGTAAATCTAATTTGTGGGACACATTTGGGTTGCATGGCTAGCATTATAAGGGCCCTAGTAGTCATTAGCCTAGTATACAACTATGAACCTACAAACCTGTATGCTCCAATTTATTTTTCTGGCTGAGAAAGTAAGTTGTCTTAATAAGTTATATATATTTTTATATTTGCAGTAGGTATTTTAATTCTATTTGAGTTGTCTGTACATTAACATCAGTACATTTCCATTCTGAAAAGTTTCTGGACTAGGCATTTTAATCCTGGATGAGTAATGCTGGGCCTTATTTTAAATAAAACATTCCGTACCTTATTCAAAATTAGTGAATGTGATGATTTTAGGCATCATGAGTCATGCAGCCTTTTAAAAGTATATATGGGATAAGATAGCTTGTTCTGGGCTACCTTAATAGTCTGCAGCTTTAATCAATATTTACAGCTAACTAGAACAGGGTGTACACTAAATTAGCTGCTAACTAAAGTAAGTAAATCATTCAGGACATTTAAGATTTAAAAATATATAGGAGTTTAAAATTAACAGCTATTTGATATTCCTTATGAATGGTTTATGCATATTTATCATGGTCTACATGGAATCACATGAAACAAATATAAAAAGTTTGAATTATTCAAGTTCTTCAAGATAAGGAGACTTTGTCATCCTGCTGTTGTTTCTTGACATAATCTAGACTTAGTAACATATGTTGGAAAATCTGGCAAAATAACAACTACCAGACCTACCACTCTCTATGGAACCAAGTAAATACCCTTGTAAAAAGGAAGGACAAAAAATAATTGCTATGTAAACAGAATAGTTCCAAGAGTAATCCAAAAATGTTCTTGTCCACCATCAATAATCTCCTTCATCCAGGCATAATAATCTAACCTAGTCCAATGCCAAATGATACTTTTGTTTTTGTGTCTTTCGGCTTTTCCCGGTTAGGGGTCGCCACAGCGGAACTCCAGTCCGCTAATGATTGGTAGTTGACTTTTACGTGCCAAGTTACCAGACCTGATGCACAACCTTCAATGAAGGCATGCCCATTCACACATGTCTGCACGCAGAAGATGCTCTAGCTGAGAATCGAACCGGACAGCATCTCACTGTGAGGCGACAACACTAACGCAGCACCACATGATACTGATAGTACTATACGAAATACCTTTAATTCCAACTTCATCAACAAAGTAAGAACATTAAGTAAATCCACAGGTTCTCCGATGTGCTGTGATCAACTTGAAAAGCCACGTTAAACGAACACCTTTACTCTAAAAACAATCATTACTACATCAGTCAAAAAACAACTTCTTAAACTGAAGTTGACTATTCTTGCAGCTGATAACCTGCCAGCAGAATGCATCAAAGTAGCAGCTGAGGCCTTAGCATGTTCTGTCTCTATCCTCATAGATAGACAAATTATTAACTCATTCACTCCAATGGAGCTCAGGAATTTGCACTGTAACTTCTAATGGGCAGAGCCTACGCCTTTTGACAGAATCAAATTATGTACTCAAATTTCAAACAAATGTTCATATACCTGGAACCTTAGGGTTATGAAAGAAGTATAAAGGGCAAACCCTTCAGCACAACCTATTTTTATAGTGGTGTTATTCTTTAAGTGCTATGTCTTAAACTGAAATTTATAAGTCACAGTAAACACAGTAACTATTGTATTACAATTACAATATCTCAGCAACCACTCAAGTTACACATATACTATCAGCAGCATTTTATTCATCTAGCTGGGAGCTTTCATATGAGGCTGTGGAGTTCTGTCTGTCTTACTTGGTTGTTGAGATATTTGGAAAAATGTGAAAACTATACCAATATAAACTATTATCATAAAAACAACAGTTAATATATCTTTACCTGCACTAGACAGAGGTCAAATACTAATGCAGTTGACTTTGCCATTGTGTAAGCTTTAAAATAAAATCTTTTAAAATACTGTACATCACATGGTTTTGGAATTATCGATGCAAAATGAACAAACAATATTTGATGCCTAGAGGCGTCAGTAGGAGTTAACTATAGATGCACCCGGAGGTGTCACTCAGATGTAATGAGTTAAGCCATAACTTCCTACTGTATGGAAATACATTCTATTACCACTTGAGGAAGTTCTGCTGACCTAAGTATCTACTAACCCATAGTTATACTACTTCCTCTTTTAAAAATCCTGGAGCATTGCATGCACACTCAAATCCTCCATTATCAACTCAGCCATGGTCTCATCTCACCTATCCAACATGGTTTCCACCCCCACCATAACATCACTACTTCTCTATTATAATTCCGGGATAATGTCAACCAAAATCTTAATGCAGGTACACACATCTCAGACATTTCTTGGACCTCTTCAAAGCATTCAAACCCTAGCAGACCTTAACCTATCTTACACAACATTATCATTGTTAAGAGATAGGTAATTGTACCCAAGTAATAAAGTAGCAAAACACCTTTTCCTCCTTCCTCTCTGTCTTACAGGAGTCTCACATGGGTCCATTTTTGGACCTTTGTTATTCAGCATGCACATAAATAAGATTTGCATGGTCACATCTCTACAATGATTCACTATGCAGATGATGCTAGAATCATTTGCTCTGCCTATCCTTGGGGCTGGTACAGACCACTGCACATGAATCCTACTCAGCAGTAGAATAATAGATAGAAAATGCTAACCTTGAACTTAATGCTAAAATAGAAAAAAAAATAAATGAATGTTCTTCTTCTCTAAACCAGTTCCCAAAACTCAAACAGCTTTACTATTTCCTCTGCTCAAAACATTAAACTCAGCTTGGTTTCCATCACCAAGCCACTTGGTATCACAAATGATGATAAGCTGTACTTTGATACTCATATTAAGTAAAGTCATAGTGAACATTCATTAAAGGCCCAGGGCTTTCCATAGAGCCAAATCATTGTTCACTGGCCTAGGTCATAAAGCTACTTAACATGCTTTTCTCCTAGCAACACTCCTATATGCCACTCCTATCCTCAGTAACCAATGCAACAGCCTCCTGGGAAAACTTTAATAGCGCTACAACAAAACTGGCAAATTTATTGCTAATTTGTCTATCACATCCCACCACTACCTTGCACTATCAAAAATAAACTGGATAGAATTCTCAAATTATCTTAAATTCCTTCAGTTAAAACAAACAAACAATCAAACAGAACATGGCTCATTCCATACTTTAAAACAGACATGAGTACCCTTTCCTGAATAGTGGCATAAACCCAGCTCAGAAGATACATTCCTAGCTCAAGAATCAACATCCCAGAACTTATCAAGGGATGCTCTTTACTTCAATTATATCTTGAAGATATGGAATACTATACCCAAGTAACTTAGGGACATAGACACTAAGTTTAGCTTTAAAACAAACCTTTATGTTCATTTTCTAGATGTTAGATTATGTCACTACTCTGTCCCATCTGGCTGACTAACTGCTATCTTATCTACACTTTCTACATACACATTCCTCTCTCCTTCTTACTATCACTCACAACTAGTCTATTCTAATTAAATCTTCCCCTCTTATCTAACCTTCAGTTTCACTTTTCCCTTTCTTCTACCTTCCTAAGGTCAATGCACTACCACAGTGGAGACGACTGCATTGCTAAGACTTTGGAACCATGAATACTGAAAATTACTTTTAACATTTATTGACTGTTTTGTAACATAATATTTTTACTGCATTGCAAGATGTGTTTGTTTTGTATTTTTGTCAACATGTTACTAGATGATATTTTACCTGACACATATTTTGAGTATAAAGCAAAATATACACAGTGTGACCACTAAGACAGTGAGCATAAATCCAGTAAACAGATCAGTAGTTAAAGCTGTTTTATTAAAACACAACGGATAAGCACTTTCATATAGGCTCTCCTTTAAGTATAGTAGTAATATCAATTCTGTCTGTGATATTGTTAGACAGAATTGGTCAGATGAATCAGTTTCCAGGGTGGTTGGTGAATGTCCTGGATTCATTTTTAGGAATAATATGACACTCAAGAGAGAGCTTTGTTATAGACCCTTCAGTAAGACACACAATGCTTTGGTTAGACCAGGTACTTTCCCCTGTAGATGCTGTAGAGCATGCAGCAAATATGTCATGTAGCAATTCTTTTGTTCACCCTATTACTAAGGAGCATTATTTATTTAAAGTACATGTTGATTGTAGGACGACTAACCTGGTTTATCTGGCTACTTGTAGTGTTTGCACATCATATTATGTGGGGAAAACGAACTAGATGTTTAAAGAACAAATATTGCAACATCTAGGTGACATAAGACATAAGAGTAGCCCAAATGCCTTATACAAACATATTAGGGATCATGATGGGCACTCTTTTAAGTTTACTGCCATTGACGTACTCTTTGATTCATTGAGGGGAGGGGATGTTGTCAATCGCACAGAGTGCCTGGAGATGAAATGGATAGCTACCCTGCAGGCACATAGGCCTCCAGGTATAAACTACACTGTCCCTTTAAAACTGGCTTTGAAATCTAGACCTCTACATCATTAATTGTATGTTCTCTGTGATTGGATGTTTTGCTATTTAAAAGTATTGCTAATGAATTGTTTGTTTTAGGATCTGAGGAAGTAAGTATTGTGAAAGCGCTTATCCATTGTGTTTTAATAAAACAGCTTTAACTACCGATCTGTTTATTGGATTTATGCTCACTGACTTGGTGGTCATACTGCGTATAATTTTGCTGTGTACTTTGGTGTTTTGACACAGTGTGCCCTTTAGTCATTTGTCTTGGTTTTTTATATATATTTTGAGTAATTATTATGGCAGCTTAATGTACTGCATAATTTTTTTCTATTTCTCATCAAGCTTTTCTTCTCTAGGCTCTGCTGAAATTGGGTCTTGCATGACCCAGCTGGACAATCCCATTAATTATTTATATATATATAAAAAAAAATAGTGAAATGAAGTTTGCATTGTCATTTTATTGATATAAGGGAAAAATCTCTAAATATGGCTGGTAACTGACTGTCTATACACAATGCAGCTCTATCAGAAATGTATTGGGAGTTGGCTGAAAAGGAAAGATAACATTGTCCATAAGGCAATAAAGGAAAATAAAATAGTTATAAGGATCTGATTAAAAAGAAAATAGTCATTCTGCGGAAAACATATATGAGGAAATGTTGGAAGTCACAGAAAAGAAGGGGACAAATATTTGGGACTTTGGTTTTACATTATACAGGAAGATGTGTGAATATAGGAGATTGTGTGATTGATGGGAATGTATAGCTGAAGTATTTCAGAAGTAATCATGCTGTAGGAATTAAAGAAGAAGAAAAGAATGACTCTAAGGAATGCGTAAACGAATCGCACAGGTTGAGAATTCCAATACCAGCTGAAAGAATCAGGGTGAAAATTAAACAATTGAATGGAATCAGAGCACTCCGTCCTGGATTAGGAAAGAGTTATACACTAAACATGAAGACAGGGTAGAAATAATGTCATATCGATTTAGACAATATTTGTAAAATCCAAATGTCCCCAATTGATGAGGACAAAGAAGTATAGGGCCTATATATAAGAAGGGAAGTGTAAAGGATCCCAAAATGCACTGTCACACTAGATAACAATTTCCGTGACCTTTTTCTGTGATTTAGTAGTAGATGACATGAATGAACAGATGTGAAGAGATGGAACACAAAAACATCAAAACACCTTTGGAGCACGGAGATAAGTCTTATATTTGGTTGGGTCATAGAAAAATATATCATTCTTAGATTACAAAAAATATATGCTGTGTTTGTAGGTTTTGGGGTAGGCAGAATTTGACATAGTTAATAGGTGGAAGCTTTGACAAACTGTGAAAAAAGCTGGCATAACAAGAACTCTTAATTGCAATTACTGAAGCATTATACACCCTATCCTGACAGAAGATTAGGATCATCTTACTAAGATTTCTAATAAAGGAATATGAAATATCAAAACTGGCAAGCATGACTACTGGTTGCCTCCATTTTATATATACATGTTTAAAATTATGAATAGATTAGTATATATATATATATATATATATATATATATATATATATATATTGGTCTACTTTGGAAGCTTGAAGTTTACAAAACGTCGAACCTCATGTGATTGAGACCATAAGATCGAAGTTTTGAAACTTTGAACGGTTTAAATGGCGATTGCTGTACAGAGCGGCATCGAATATTCACCATTCTCTTCACTGTAGTGCGATCTTGGAGTTGGTGTAGTTAATTGGCAGGGGATATGGGAGTGCCCCCATGCATAAATGGAAAAAAAATGTTTTTATTTTGTTTTATTGAAGTTTTGAACTTGCAAAACTTTGATGTTATTTATTTATTTACCCCTAGCAAGTCAACTAACCCCCTCTAACTTAAACCACACACCCAATCTACCCAATAATCACCCCAAATTTATCTTCCAACCAATATCAACTAGTTTTATCAAAACACTTATAAAAAAACTAAAACCTACCACCCTCGCTGCTGACCTCTTTCCTGCAGAGTACCTACAAATAGCTGCAGATGCCATTGCATATCCCATATCTATCCTTATCAACAGAACCTTATCCAAAAATGCTATCCCCTCCATCTGGGAAATATCTCATGTCATCTCACTCCATAAAGGTGGTAGCTCCTCAGACATATCCAACTATAGACCCATTGCCATTCTTTCCCCACTAGCCAAAATAATGGAGAAATGTGTACACAAGCAACTAATGCAATACCTTTGACAGAATAACTCACTACTCGACTCCCAGCATGGTTTCAGGCCATACCACAGCACCACCTCAGCCCTCCTTTCCTTTACTACTGCCATAAACCAAAACAGGAATGACAATAGGCTAACCTCCGCCCTCTTTCTTGACCTATCAAAAGCCTTTGACATGGTCAACCATGAACTTCTCATTCTTTCACTAAAATCTATTTCCCTCAACAAGCCTGCTATCCAGTGGTTCCAGTCCTACCTGACTGGTAGACAACAGGCGGTACTATGGCAGGGAAAACTCTCCAGCCAGCTACCTCTCACACTTGGTGTCCCTCAAGGGTCCATACCAAGTCCACTACTCTTCTCTATTTTTATCAACAACCTTCACACTGCTATCCCTAAAGCTGCCTGCATTCAATATGCACATGATTCCACTCTGGTCTGCTCAGCTACCTCCCCATCCGAACTGCAAACCTTAATCCAAAATACATTTAACACTATCAAGAACTGGCTCACCAAACAATGCCTACTTCTGAACCTCGATAAAACTAAACTTCTACTCTTCTCCCCCACTAGTAGATCCAGCACACTTTCATTCTCTGTCACATCTAACAATGGTACCACTATTTCCACAGATAATCACACCAAACTGTTAGGGGTTGTCATAGACAATAATCTCAAATTTGACCTACAGGTCAACAAAACCATACAGACCATCAATAAGAAGCTTGGATCACTGTATAGAAACAAGACATTTTTAACTCCACTGGCTAGGACTGCAATTGCCTGATTACACCTACTCTCTACTCTTTTATATGCCTCACCTGTATTCTCAAACCTCAATAAATTCGAACTAGGTAAGCTGTCCCATAGCTACAATCATACTGCCAGATTCGCCACTGGCTCCACCTATAGAACCCACCACTGCCAGAACCTTAAACAACTAGAGTGGCTAGAACTGCCCAGCTTAATTCAATTCAATCAACTCTTAATAGCGCACAAAATTTTGTACCACCCTAAGGATACCCCTCCACTTAAAAATATTATTAAACCATATAGCAACCTGAGATCCCTATGGTCAGCCGATAAACTACTGGTCCAAACCCACAAAGCTAATAACTCTGCTGGTGAATCCCTGTTTGCCAACTTCATTGGCAAAGCCTGGAATTCATTGCCAAACTATATAACCCTACAATCCTCCAAAAGTCTCTTAAAAAAAAAAAAAAAAACTCAGACAGTATCTCAAAGTGAATTGGCTATGCCTATGTACCAACTCTGATTAAGTTATCAACTGAAAGCATATTCTGTAATTATCATAACTTGCAACTATGTCACAAAGCTCTACTTCCAATCTGATGTCTCTTACTTTTAATTGTGTCTGTCCATGAGAATTGTGAGTCCCTACTAGGGCACACTACTAAGCCATTGTATATAATCACTTTGTTTTTATAATTGTTTGCTAACTTCTGTGTAATCTATGTAAGTTTGTCTATGTGGAGCTTTTCTCCCTGGGCCCCTGCTGAAAATGGACATGTATCCAGTCGGACTATCCTGGAAAACAAATGTAAAATAAATAAATAAATATTTATTTATTTTATTATTTTACATTTGGTAACTGGGAAAGTCTGACTGGACACAAGTCCTTTTTCAGCAGAAGCCCATGGATTAAAGCTCCAGTTACAGCACATGTTAATAATTCATCATATGACAAGTATTACATATATTTACATAAGAACAAAGCATAACAAAATTAAGCTAAGATTATTCAGTGAGCTATACAGCAATAGAAATATACAGAATTATACAGTATTATGGTGTATACATAATTATCATCATTTGGAAGTGGAAGAGGAGATGTGGAAGAAAAGTGAAAACTGGAGAAGTGAGACTAACAAGAATAAGAGAGGTCTAATGAATGAAAAAGAGGGAGGATATTTGACTTGAGGTGAGCCAGAATAAGATGGAGTAGGATTAGCCTGGGGTGTCACAGTGGCAAACCCAGTTAGTTTGTAGGTGTGTTTTTAGAGATTTCTTGAAATGAGATAAGGGTGTCACAGCTGTTATGTTAGTGGGCAGAGAGTTCCATTTGTTAGCAATATAGTTGGAATAGAGGGTAGGCCCCTGCAGAGTTATTGGACTTAGTGACCTGAAGAAGTGGTTTGTTGTTGGAGCGGAGAGCCCTAGTACTGGTATAAGAGTGTATTAGGTTTTGTAATGGGGGGGGGGGGGTTATTGGGGAAGTAGAGTATCTTATAGGTTAAAAAGAAAAAAACACAAAAAAGCAGAAGCACTGCAACCTTCTGATAAACTTTAATCCACTTTTTTAAGCGCTTTCAGCCAAAAAACATAGGCCTTCATCAGAACCTGATGAAGGTCTATGTTTTTTGGCTGAAAGCGCTTAACCAAGTGGATTAAAGTTTATCAGAAGGTTGCAGTGCTTCCGCTTTTCTTGTGTTTTTTCTTTTTATTTATGTCAGTTACACAAGTTTTGAGACAGACGTGTCGTTTTTTTTTTGTATCTTATAGGTTTGTATGAGCTGGTCATAGAGAAGGAGGTGGGGGGAGTTCAAGCCAATTGAGTTGTTTAAGAACTGTGCAGTGGTGAGTATTGGAGGGGCTGTTTGTTGTGTAGTTTCTTTATGGTGAGCAAGATGTGAGTATCAAATTTCATGTTGCAGTCAATTCTACACTTAAGAGTTTGGTGTGTGAGAGATGGTTGTTTATTTGTTAGCAAAGATAGTAAATGAGTGTGGAGGGGGAGAAGAGTGATTAGTAGGGCGGAAAATGAGTAGATTGGTTTTATTGGGATTAAGTATTAATTGGGAGCTGCTAGGCAATTTTCCCACTGAGAGGAAGGAGGCTTTTGCTTGGACTTACATTTCTTGGAGGGAAGGAGAGGAGCAGATTAGTGTAGCATCATCTCCATATTGGATGATTGAGGCTTCTAGATTGGAAGTATGGATGTTATTAGTGAAGATAGAACAGGATAAAGGTCCAAGGACAGAGCCTTGGGGAACTTCAAGAGTGACAGGCAATATAGGTGAGAGTTCTTGCCTCCATTGAACTGCTTGCTGCTTACCGGACAGCTTTGCAACCAGGACATGGCAGTCTTACTAAGATTTAGTTCGGAAAGGGAGTTCATCAGCTTGTTGTGGTTGACCATATCAAAAGCTTTGGAGAGGTTAAGAAAGACAGCGGTGACATAGTTGCCATTATTTCTGTGGTTATTAACTGTGTGGGTGAATGACATAAGTGCAGTTTTTGTGCTGTGGCAGAGCCTGAAACCATGTTGAGTGTTTGTGAGAAGGTTGTGAGAGCTGAGATAGTCCATGAGTTGTGAGTGTACACATCTTTCTAAAATTTTAGACAGAGGTGAGAGTATTGCTATGGGCCAATAGTTAGTTAACTCTTTAGAGTTGCCCCTTTGTGGAGAGGTATGATGTATGGAATTTTTCAGATTTCAGGAAATAAATTTTCAGATATTGAACGGTTTATAAGAATGAACACAGGATAGGCAAAGGCATCAGCAGCTATCTTCAGGAATTCTACTGGCAGTTTGTCAGCAGCTAAGGTGGTAGGTTTTAGTTTCTTCAGTAGTTTTGTAATAAAATCAGTAGAGACATGTTGGAATGGTAAGCCTTTGATAGGTAGTTGGTTCAGGGGTGGACAGTTTTGTGCATTAGCAAGAGTAGGAATGGATTTGGAGAAGAATCTGTTGAAAGCTGTGGCAAGATTGAGAAAGTTATCGGTTATGGTAGGAGTGGGAGTTCCTACTTTTCCAGGAAGGAGAATGCTGTTAATAACTGTCCATAATTTTTTGGGGTTATTTTGGTATTTGGTTTGTATATTATGATAGTAGTTAATTTTATCTAATTTAACATATTTCTTTGATTTATTGCAGAGATCATGATATATCTGCTTGTCTGTATGTGAACTGGTTTTGCACCTGTGGGTCCAGGGTTTGTCTCTGAATTTCAGAAGAGACCTAGTCTCTTTATTTATCCAGGGGGCTTGGTTGGACTTTATCCTGATCATTCTGGAAGGGGCTTGGGAGTTTAAGATATCTAGGATGATAGAGTTAAAGTATTGTACAGCTTTGTTAAGGTTGAGGTTTTTAAGGGGATACCAGTATGAAGATTTCAGTACATTAATAAAGGTGGCTTGGTTGAAGTTGTTCTTGTTTCTTATTGTTTGGAAAATAGTGGGCTTTTCTTGATAGGCGTGATGTCATATTACAAAAGTTGGGAGGTGGTCCCTTAGGCTGTCATGGAGGCGTCCAAATTGACTAATTAATGTTGGTCTGTTTGTCAGAATCTAGTGAAGTATTGACTGTCTTTTGGTGGATTTGTCTATTCTAGTGGAATATTGCATGATTTGGGAGAACCATAGAGGTTGGTGAAGTTGGTAGGGGAGTAAGAGCTGCAGGTTAACCAATCGATATTGAAGTCCCCCAAGATGATAGTTTCATGTTAGAGGTTCTCAGATGCTCAGTTAAGTAGGGTCTCCAGTATGGGAGTGTTGTTCCCAGGAGGTATATATCAGCTGATTATAATGATATTTTTCTTGGGGTTAAGTATTAGCTTTGCCATTATAATGTCTGTATTGGTTAAATTTGGCATGTCTATGTTTAAGTGTTGTAAGTTAAGTTGGTTTTGAAATAGTACAGCTATACCTCCTCCTTTCTTAGATGTACGATATTATAGCCAGGTGGTAGGAATTCATTATTGGAGGTGCTGGGTTTAAGCCAGGTTTTGGTTAGTAATACTTGGTCAGTATAATATAGGGCAATATTTGCATGAAGGTCTTGGACTTTATTATTAATGCTTCTAACATTCATATTTAGAATGAGAAGGTCATTGGGTTTTCTAAAAAGTTGGTATGATTTAAGAGATGCATTTTGACTGGTTATTTGGGTGTTGTCATCAGTTGGGCCTGGATTTGGGTGAATGTCTCCACTTAGAGAGAGTCTGGTAGCAATGACTATTTTGGTTTTGATAAGGAAAACTATGTACTTGTCATATTTAGTGGATAGATTATTGGAATGGTCAAATTGTCGAGTGAGTTTAATGGTATAAGGATGGATGTGTGCATGTAAAATGGATGGAGAGATGGGGAAATAGAGAGGAGGCGATTTAGAGGTGTGTGTAGTAGAAGTGGCCTTATGAGGTAGAACATTGGGGTGTAAATTGTGATAAGTGGTAATGTGAGTAAGTAATAAGAGTGTTGTTAGTAGAATTGATGATCTGCAAATATTTGTGTGGAACATGACTAGATGGTAATGATGTAACTGTAGGTTTAGTTATGTGTGCTGTTTGTTAGGAGTGGGTATTGGGTACAGTGGCTGATGAGTGAAGTGAGTGGAATCAGGAGGAGTGTGGGAGTGGTCTAGAGTGGTGATGTTGTGAACGTTGAGTAATGCAGCCAGAGTGAACAGAACAGAAACAATCAGCTGCTGTGGAGGAAAAAAGCAGTTCAGTGATTTAGCACAGTATATCAGACCAGTTAAGTAATACCCTGTATCGGTCTTGTCTTTAACTTCTATGAGCTAGTATACTGTGGCAGCCATTACCTCTATAGTTTTGGTGTGGGACATATCAGTAAGGTTTTGCCAATAATGAATCTAAATAGCGTAGTAGTAGGAGAAATAAACTCCTGTTACAGAGATTACAGTAATACAAATTGCTAGACTGGTAAGTTATTAAAAATCAAAAAGGGGGGGGCTCTATCATCCGATGGCAATGTACGCTCTTTACAAGGAACAAAGCACAAGGAGAGGAAAGTCATTTGAGATAAAAAAAAATGAGTGTCACAGATTATGTAAAAAAAAAACATACACTGTTAATTGAGTTGTGAACCGGACAGCATGGGTCGGTCACAGAGAGTCTTGTAGAGGGCTCTTGACTTGTTGAGGGTTTTACATGGTCCTGGGAAATAAAACGTGCATATATTCTCGACCATATGAAGTCTGAAGTTTTAAAAGTTCGAGCTTCTAAAGTGTATTTTATATATATATATATATAAAACTATAGACAGATCAGGAGAAAATGTACAAAAAACAAGCCTTGGGATACTCTGGTATTCTAATATCGGCTGATAATCTGTCCACTCCTAATGAGCAAATCATTGTCTAAGAATCTTTTAGAAAACAGAGATTTGGTTCATAGGTGAATACTAGCTATACTGCCCTGAACGGCGATTTTAAGCCCAGCCAGCGGTAAGAGATCAGCATGAAACCCAGTTTCTTGTATCTGTGAGGCAAATACCTTAACCATTATACCAAACCCCCTTACCAAAATATGAAACTTATACCTTATATTCTTAAAATGCAAAATGGACAATGTAAGTAAGTAAGCAAGATGTGCAAATTGAAGATTTCTTTGAATATTTTTCAGAATTTATGACTGATATTATACAGAAAGGGCACATTGGAAGGCACATAATAAATTCAAAGATAGATATCTGCACTGTGGAAGGTTGATGCCAAAAGTGATAAATGTAAGGTCTACAAATTAGTCAACTATGGCACAAGTATGTGGACAAAATAACATTTGGAGAATATCATTTCATCAAAATATTATTAAAGTTATTGAGGCTTCTTCCATCCTTTCTTTCTGTTTATCCTAGAGAAGAACTTAGTTTAGTCCATGAAAGGGGAAAGACGGATGCATAAACCTTTGCAATATGGATTAATTTTGCATGAAAAGAGATGTCTACAACCCACCATGAAACATGAGAAGAAAAAAGTGGGAGAAATATATTAAAGAAATCCTATTGTTAACTAAAGCAGAGGAAAATTTTCAATTTCAGCTTTATTTAGGAATAAAAAATAACAATAAGATTATATGAAAATATTAAAATTGACAAAAAGACAGTCATTACAGCTTATCCATTCCCTTCAAAACCAGTCTCAAACAGATAAGTTTTAAGAGACCTGCAGATGGCAGTCAAAGACAACTGAGGTATTGTGTTCCCCTTAGTTACAGAGGGTAAAATGTGGGTAGGGCTATATGGGGCAAATAGCTTCTGTTAATTAAGGCCCAAATCATGACTGGCCAAAGATACCAATACTAGAATCTTGTATAAATTTCTGAACTGAAATAACAGATGATGAGAGCTGCAGAGAACAGGAGTTACATGTCTGTAACAAATTGTACCGGTTAATAGTGCAGCAGCAGTACAAAAATTATATGGACAAATGTACTAAAACAGGCATTTGTTAAAGAATATAGCTTTCAACACCAAATACATACAAAACATTAAGAAAGCAAATAAGAAATCAAATCCAAGCAAGTATATATTCTTCTGGATCTTCAGAAATTTAATTAATAATCACAGCAGAACACCTTGTTATGATATGCATGTGTGTGTGTGTGTGTGTGTGTGTGTGTGTGTGTGTGTGTGTGTGTGCACGTGTGTGTGTCTGTGATAGAAACGTGAGATATACTTTGGGAATCAATGCCTGAATAGGGTAGGGACAATACAATCAATAAGAAGTGCATCTGCTACATCAATAAGGAATCACTGAGTTTCCTATATGTGATAAACTAAGGAAAAAGCTCCGTGCATGTTTGAACTCAATTCTGAAAGTACTCATAAGAGTTAAAACAGAAATGGCTACACTTCTATTTCTTCTTTTTCTGTGTGCAAGTGCCATCTCTTAACAAGAGCACTACCACCCTAAAAATACGGTTGAAGGTTAGAAGGAAACTAACCTAGACAACAAATATGTGAACTTTAATAGAGTTGGAACTGAGATTTAAAGTATATGTTACTAATCAAGTACACATGTTAGACTGGCCGAAATAACAAACGTGAACTTGGTATTGTTCTCATTTGAACAGTAATGTTTTTTAAAAATCTAAGTGCATGAATATATTATTTTGTAATTGTCCAAACAGAACGTATTACAATTTCTGCACCAATATAATGTTAATAGCACCACTGCCATAAAACTTTTATGCACATTACCAGGGCATCTAAGTAACGTAAGAAGAAATTCTGGCCACAGGGGAGAAACCCTATTTAGCACCATATAGAAAACAGAATTCACATATAGTGGACATTTTACATTCTAATAAAAGGATAACCATTTGAAATGCTGGAACCCGCGTTATCTGGTACTGTAATGCTGAGACTGAATGGCCCCAAAAAATAGACTAATATATGCTAAGTCCAAGAGGGACAGTTGTTAAAATATTCCCCTTTTTCCAAGGTATGGTGATCTTGGAGTTAGCACATATAAATAAAGGGCTTTGGGTGGCTTGAACCCCCCCCCCCCAGATTGGGGTGGGGGAGCTTGTCACCCTGCAAGATGATGTTTTAAAGAGAATAGTGATGTTCGACATTCATGTTTTGCCAGAATGTTTGCTCTTTTTCTTTCTGCATATCTGCTTTCAGCATTACAACTGCCAACATTTCAACAGGGAGCCCATTAAAAGTCATCATACAGGGTGTGTATATGGACAATAAAATGAGCTTAGCAAGTTCAAGTTTCCAAGAACTTTCTAAAGGAAATGTCAGAACAATCTTATAATGCCTTTAAAGCAAATATATTATCATTATAATGCATTCACATAAGGACATACATAAACAAAAATGATTTCATTATTTTGAATCACCTGATGGAGGTATTCTGTGCCAAGATGGAGCTCAGAATAATGAAGAAGAACAATCTGTTTAAGTGCAATGCAACACACTTACAAAGTTCCAGTACAGACTGCATGGCAGCAGACTGATCTGAATGACATTCCTGCACATCGTTTGATTTATCCCCCGGAGTGCTTGCATCTCAGTGGCAGAATGGGAGATGTCACCTAAATCTGTACACCAGTGTGGCTGGTCTAAGGTATGTATAATGACATCAGAAGCGATACACATACGTGAAACTGCCTGTTCTCAAACAGGGTAACTTTGCATGATGTTATCATCCACAGAAGCTCTCTCAACCTGTGAGGTACTGGCAACCACTTTGTAGAGCTACAGTGTCCTCAATATTTCTAGTCACATGTACAGCCTATGTGTAGGGTCCCTCACATTTCATGAGTGAGACAGACTGTGGCATTGTGTCCACAGACTCATGATCCTCTCAACTGGCATCATGATCAGATGTAACCGTGGCATAAACAGCAGCACTTTACCCAGCCTTGCACATTTCTACATCATACCCTACTGATTGTCATCATCATCATTAACATCATCATCATCATTATCATGAACCCTTTTTTACATGGGGACAGGGAGACACATCAACAGAACCAGTGATATCAGTGAATGCAGAATAACATCACGGTGATCCCAATGATATATGCTATAATGCTGCCCTTGAGGCATGTAAGGTAAAGGTGTTCATCTACTAAATAACACTGTACCCAACCTTACCTTCAGTGATAGCATGATTTATTTTGCAAGCCTGAGATCCCTGTGAAAATAAATGTGCATCATGCAAACTGGATTACCCTACATTCAATATTTCTAAGAATAATATAGGCAAACCTCTGCTAGGTAATACCGACCTGGTCTATCATACACAGAAACTCATGAGGTTTGGGCATTCCAGAATGAACACCCGACCACCTCTGGGGGATAATGTGTGGAGTGTGGTCTCCACACAGGTATACCTGACATTCTTCAAGTACTATAAGTTATACAGAATCTGGAAGGCCATGCCCTGTGGTAGGTCGCTCCATCGGAAATTGCCACATTTTGCACTTGGTCCAACCAGTCATATAGGTGAGACACTGACAACACTGATCTATCATCCTTTTCTGCCTCCTCAAGGCTTTGCTGTCCTACAGCAAGGACTGCCTTACTTGATTCTAAAATTATTATTCGCTTCCCTCTCCACTTAACAGTCATAGGCTACACATCCTGAGGGCCTGCAGAAAGATATCATTCTCTGCCCTGCTAAAATATTTCAGCCTCTGCCAGCCTTGGTTGTGCTTTGGACATACTGAATGTTATATAAATATGTGGAAATGTAAGGAATACAGCAGAAGATATTTATTGTGATTAAGAAGGGAATGTGCCACTGTAACTGCTTCACATAGGCACATATTTACACTACGTTGACCCTAGTAACTTATATGTTAAAATGTACTACTTCCTAACATGGGATAACCTTTTGAATGGTCTGGTGAGATAGAATATGTTTCATAATAAAAACAAAGTAAAAAATCTCCATTAAGGCCAAACACAGAAATACTTCTGAATGTCTGAGCTGGCATAAAGGATTGAGAATGTTGCCAAGGAATTTAAATGAAGTGAGCATTGGTCAAGATGCTTTTCTCTAAAAAAGTAGGCATAGCTAAAAGTGGTTTACTATCATATAGTCAACACTCACATGAAAGAACCACCTGAAATGTCGACTAAAAGGTTAAACACGTAATGTCGACAAGGTCAAAATGTTGCAAACATACCCCCGTTTGCGAATTCGACTCATAGAATGCTGTCCTACACTGCACAAGATGTAATCCACCCCCTGCACCCCTCCCGGGGGCTGTGTCCCCCACACACCCTGCAAAATATATATTCCAACTCCGAGATCGCACTATAGTGGAGAAAAGGGTAAATTTCCTGATCCCCACTGTATCGCAATCTCTAGTTAAATTACTGACCTCATCTTTGCAAATGCAATGAGCATTCACTGAAATGGAACTCGCACAAGGGAAGGATCAGCAGCACAGGTCAGCCAACTGTCATTCGACAACCCGTGGTTGCCAAAACTTTTCTTGGCATTTCAAATGTAAACCGCTAAAAGTATGTGACAACTAATGTCTGTGGACAACACCCCCAGAATATTTACAGCTCATGTGAATCTAACAAAAAAGCTTGCACAACAAAATTACTATGCATTTGGCCATATTTTGTCCAGATAAGACAGATGCAGTGGGGCATATAAAATCAGAGTGCAGTTATGACCCAGGTTAACAATCTATATGGAGCTGCTTAGATTTCCTTAGCAAAAAGTACACGCTTCCATATAACCTTTCACAGCTAATTTTCATAATTTTTGCCAAAGTTTTAGGTATTGTTACTGTAGAAGGTAGACTGTTAGTCCTAACAGTCTTTCCTTGGCTACAAGTTCTTGCAGGACTGAACTAGGGTGTAACCAGATTTGTGTGTGCAGTACCTGTTTGAACAGCCTGGATACATGTGTCTGGTCAAAAGGCTACATAGAACTAAATGCTGGTGTAAAGGATAAGCTTGCAGTATACACACACGCACATGCACACACACACACACACACACGCACACACACACACACACACACACACACACACACACACACACACACACACACACACGCGCACGCACGCACGCACGCACACACACACACACACACACACACACACACACACACACACACACACACACAAACA
>NC_056744.1:141712761-141717761 GCF_019279795.1 Protopterus annectens | reverse complement strand
ATCATACTAAAGTCTATCCTGAAGCTCTGTTCACATCATGGGATAATGTATAAAAAATAATTTACCATTTTCTCTCCATCTGTTATTATATGATGCAAAATAGTTTTGTAAATATCACAAACAAAATGGTTATATGTTCTATTTGTTTAGTCTGTGCTGCAGTTCCAATCTTGTCTACTAAACTTTGCTACTGTGAATATCTACATATTTGTATATGCTTTGTAACTTGTTTTAATTGCCTCATTTGATTCCTATTTAATAATGAAGTTCATTATTCTGATTTTCTAGTAGACAACGCAGACTCGTGTCTGATTTCCATTAATAATTCAGACGTTGATGAACTATACCCTGAAGTTGCTAATTCCTGTATTCTAAAACTGACATCTCCCTGTCTGCATTATTAGAACTATCACATTTCTTCATTAAGTTGTAATAGTATGTAACGTCCTTTCTACTTTCCCATAACTTATTTTTTTGGCCCTTTGCTCATCTAGACTGCCATCCCAGTGTGCCGCTTCCATAAATGCATTACTGGCTGCTGCAATTTACCCCAAGACTATTATCAAGTTTTCATGGGTTCAGTGTGGATCTTAAGGGTGTCTGGGGAGGAAGGGAGGTCATTCTGTCAATCAGCTGTGAAATGATGTGAAGGATTTCTAAATCTCATTCTAACACATTTTCTTTCAAGGTATGTTCTACTATAACTATTAGATATATGCATTTGTTTACCTGGCTTATATTTGCAAGCTCACTAGCATGCTATATAATCTCACCACAGATTTGCACCATGACTGTTCTGACAATTCTTTAAAACAGTTAGTGATATGATTCATCTGTAACTATTTTGTCATAATAATCAGGTGAATTTTGGCAACCACACAGTGGTCAACACTTCTTTTCCTTTTTGTGCATTCCTTGTTTGCATTTCTTTGTAAACTCCATACCTGTATGCAACTTGCTTTTTTGAAGAAACACTGCACCCAGTCCTAGCTGACTGGCACTGACTTGAAGAATTACAGTCTGAGAAATATTATAACATTTCAATGCTAAATCTCCTGTACCATGCATTTTTAATTATTCTATACTTCTGCCTTTCTCAGTAAACTATAAAAATGATAAAATTCAGAAGTATCTTCCTTGGTGGCACTGTTGCATCTGATAAGTTAGGTGTAAACTTAAATAAAGAATTGCTAAATAGATGATCTATCTTGTGATTCTTTCTATTGACTATAGCCTGGCATTTTCCTTCGCTGGCTTCAGGTCACATACCAGCACTGGATGTGCTATGTTTTTGAGATTAGCTACATCTGCTAAATATGCAACATTTGCTGCTATTCAGCTTCAGACCTTCATGTCTTAGTTTTTCTGACAATTCATTGAGACCTGTATCATGTCTAGTCTGTTCCCAGTCAAGTACATATCTGTCATTTTAACTTCTACGTCAGAATGTTCAATTATCTTAGCAGCAGTTTATTGGAAACCTGTATCACTGAACTAATACAAAATCCCACCCAAGACATATGTATCTACCCAAATGGGTGTTAAAAATACATAACTTATTGATAGCTTCAAGTATTATTTACCAAAAGCCTTGATTTGCCACAAGTAGAAGATATCTGGCATTAATCATGCTAAAGACAGCCCGTTCAACAGATAGAAGCAGTGTTCTCTTTTAACTCATTTGTTCAGATCTTGGATTTTTGTGCCTCTTCTTTGCCAAGTCCTCATTCAATCAACTTAACTTGTTTAACAATCACACCAAGACTCACACATACTTCAATTCCTCTTCAGTCCATTACTAAATTCTACTGATCCATACCTTGGCTTGTATATTATTGGTTCTAACTGTAAAGAAATCCTAATGAGTTATTGTTCTGGTAAACAGTAATGCCCAGGAAATCAGCATATTTCTGCAAAATGACATTAAAGCCTGAATTGTTCTAAATAGATCATTTCATTTTCAGCATATTTTTCATTTATATGATGCTTAGTAAAGTATTGATAAATGTATTCCTGGTACAGCTAGATGTATGTATGAGGAACATTCTGAAACTGCATTGAAGAAATAATCTGTATGGCTTCTTCAAAAACATTTTGTGTTCCTTGTCATGATCCCATTCATATTACTGTGCTCATATATGCTCAAATAGCTAACCCTACTAGCTTAGTCAGTAATTTTTATATTGTTATTAGTGAAATCTGCCTCAGAAACACTCACTATGGCTCTGTCACATCAATGTGAGCTCATCTGTGCCTATAGACTGTGAGTTCCCTCGATTATATCAAGCTCCTAAGCCATACGGCCTAAGACATTTGGCTTGATTTCCTTCAATGTCTAAAATAGTAAATGAAATATAAACTTAGATTGTCTGTGCTTATATTCACATGTAAGTAAAATCTAACTCACAGGCTTCAGTTTGTGACCACACTAGATCTGGATGGTGCATGTGGATATACCCATGGTATGTGGCAATTTCAGTACTTAAAACATGTATTCAGATAAAATATTTCATTCTACTTCCCATATCTTGATTAAAATAGTGTTTCTGCCTTGAATTGTCAGGTTTAATGAGAAATTAGTGCTCTTATTACTTCTAGTGCTGTGTACTGAGCAATAGTTATGCATTTATATTGCTCCTATGAACAGTTAACCTTGTTTTTCATCTGCGGACTCAGTAGCATGCAAAGCATGTGGCTTATTCAATTTCTTCATTTACATGCTTTCATGAAATGGTTCTGGCCCTCACAGAGCATTCAGATTTGATTTTCTTATGCCTAAAACCATACATATTATGTGCAGCTGTATGTCTAACAATACAGCTGCGTTTATATAATGGCACCATCTTGGATTGCCATGTGAATTCTGAAATTACCTCTATTGTTGTTTTGTTTATGGAATTTTGTCTTCATTTTATTCTCATCACTCTCATCATATACCTTATGTACCTCACTTCCTAATACACCTACTGTAATATATATTACAGTCTAGGTCTTCTCTTAATGCTGACTGAATTTGTATACTTATTCTGTTATTAATCATGTGTAACTATTTTTTCCTGTATATATATATATATATATAGGTCTTGTTATGTCTTCTGCTGTATACTGTATTTTAACATATTGCTTGAAAACTTCTCTGTATACTGTATTTTAACATATTGTGTAAAAGTTTACTTACTGTGGAGCTTTTCTCCCCTGGCCTCCGCTAAAAATGGACCTGTGCCCAATCGGACCATCCCAGTTAACAAATGTAAAATAAAATAAATAATTAAATAAAATTATAAATTATTAACTTTATTTTGACTACTTCTAGATCCTCAGTAGAGCCTTTAAACTAATATTAAATCAATTTATTTCAATAGTCTGCTTCTGACTTGGACATTTTTATTTCACATAATGCTTTATTTCTTATAGGTAAATCAAGCAAGTCATGTAACTCTGTCTGTAGCTTGGTCTATGAGCACAGTTACATATAAATCTATTAAATTCTGCCCCTTGATTTCTGAAAAAATTTTATTAAATATGGACATATCGGGGCTTTTAGTATACCTGATAATTTACTCTGTTACCTTAACAGTTCTGCAGCAACAACAAAACTTACAGAGGTGGTCCCACATTGAGACTGAAACTCCTACCACCTCATATCTAACTATATTGACTCTGAGACTGTGCAGCCTTGGAGTCATGGGTATGCTGCTTTACCTCAATTATTCTGCAATCTCTGTGAAATAACTGACTATTTTTTTTACAGAAAATCATTTATTCCTATGAGGATGTGGTGCTTACACATCAGTGTTTGTACCTTGCTGAAAAATTATCCAGTTCTGTATCCTGTTCATGATTCTAAAGTTTATGTGATAAATACTCTGTAGCTAGAAATCTCCTAGTATGTTTATTTTTTAATTGTGAAACCTTGTCATATGTAAGCACACAATAAAGCATCATAGGGTGGTCATGGTGCAACTATTAAAATGCTTGGGGGTGTTGTAGGGCAAAAGCCTGAAAGGCAAGTGCCTTATAATCCCTGAATATGTGCAATAATATTTATCCTGTGCTTGCCACCTTGCACCTCATTGCACTTATGAAATAGGCATTAGTTGTTTATATATGGCAATTATAATTTTGCTTTGTATTTTAATGTAAAATAGCTCCTCCAACCAAATTAACTAGCTGATATATGTGCAAGTTTATAACTCTTTTCTTGTGTGGAATTTTTGGTTTGACTGTTTCAGGGTAGTCATTGAAGTGATATAAGCAACCCAAAAAAAAAAAAAACAATATGAAATATGAAAGAAACAACTGAAACAGATCCACAACTGAAATGCAAATTTAATCCTCTGACGTCTCGGCCGCAGTCTTCAAGTAGTCATTGAAGTGAATCTTGTGAAATAGTTTTGTGTTACTGCACAGTCCTGTTCATAAACAGGAATTAACACTACATAATAATTGCAGATGGGTGTGTCCAAATGCTGAAATTAACAGTGTTTTATACACAGCTTCAAAAATGTTCTGTTAAAAGAATAATAATTTTTATGACAATTTCAAGAGCTGAGAGGCATGTGTATATGTAAGTATTAATGCTTCCTACCATCACTGATTTAGCAGATGATATGCCTGTTGTACCCTAAACATATTCACAATAATAGTCATTTTGATGACAACTCCCAAGAATTGTAAAAAAATAAATGGTAACGCCCTCCACACCCATCAGTTTTCTTCAGTTAGTTTAGCTTGATGGCATGCTTGCTGCCTCTATTTAGTGTGCTTTTCATGGTAGTTTTAATGCGTATTTTATTTCTGTTTTAATATGCATTTGTATTCATGCAGTATTTTACTTTTGTGTACTGTATCTTTATATCTGCCTTTTAGGCTAAGAAATGCCTGACAGTTATGTGTAGATATTTTATTTGATTATGTTTTTGCAGGGGGGTAAGCCCCCCTGGACCCCCCATGTAGATATGTAGTTTGAGACCTAGGTTAGAGTGGATGCATCCTGTTGC
>NC_056744.1:141647761-141707761 GCF_019279795.1 Protopterus annectens | reverse complement strand
CATAGGTACCACAAGGGATAGGAACCTAGATGTAATGCTACCCAATGCCAGAAGTCTAAACAGCAAGATGAGTGCAGTGTAAATGCACACAGTATGGAGAATGTTGATATCAGTCCTGTAATAGAAAACTGGGTCAAGGCTCACATCAGCACCCTAACACTACCAGGTTACACCTCATACTGTGCTGTACAGCTTCAAAACATGGAACAAACTACAAAAGGAGGATGACTAGCAATAATTGTCAAGGATAACCAAACCCCCATGTTGGTACCACAACAAGAAGAAGCATGGTTAGCCATGGTCAAATACCAATTGCTAAACCGCCTCCCAGTATATAGCCTGCTGCAGACTACTGTCCTAACACCAGGAACTGCACCTGGCCTATGTTGGAATACATGAATATATCAAGCCCCCCAAACCACATTATATTGGGTGACTGAAAATACCCAGACATACACTGGGAGCATTATACTATCACCAACACAGTAGGAGAAAAGTTCCCAGAATCCATAAACCAAAATGCCCAGGAACAACATACCACTCCCACAAGAGTGGTAAGCATACTGGATGTGATAATCAGCAACATGCGTACTGGATGGCAAGATGAGAAGTGTATCCCTCACTGGTAAGACCAGACCATAGAGTAATCACACCGGATATACACATCCTGACCACAGTTCCTGGCCAGAAAACCACAGTGAAAAACATGTGTAAAGCACAAGTTGCACCCCTCCAAACCGATGTGGAATCCACAAAAGGCCCTGTGCAGGTGCAGAATATGGGACACACCGCAGAACATGTTATACAGGCATTCCATGAACACAGCCAGGAATGCTTGGATTATGCAATCACAAATAACAACAACACACAATGCCATACACACAGGCATCTGGCATGCTGGACTCCAGCCATTACCAAACCATGCAAAAGAATGAGGGCAAACATAAAAAGGGAAGTAATCACTGATCAGTAGTATGGCAATAAAATATGTCCACACATACAATCCACTAAGGCCAGCCACAACAAGTAGAATCTGTGAATCCAGAGGCAATGTGACACCTGCCCCAAGTACACAGACAACCCTCAACTCCCCCCAATAAATACAAATATATGTGAGAGATGCAACCATTTATCCAAACTGGAGGCTGAGCTCCCCCAACTCAGTACTGTCAAAACTAGTCAGGAGGAGAAGGTAACCACATACACCACAAACCCAGTCCCACATAGACCTATCACAACTGTAAACCAAACACATAAACACAGAAAAACATTCCCAGAGGCCCTAATTACAAACACACCACACCAACAGAGGCCTCCAAAGCAGACCGCAAGCAACCACAACCTCCAAACATAGCACATGCAACACATAGTACACAAAGCTGGTGTGCCAAACAGTCACAGGCCAGAAGGAGAAACAACATGCCTGATACAGTTGTAATAGGTGTCTGTATGGGCAGACACACTGCTGTCCCACTCACCAGACTGAACAAGGAAAAGGGTACAGTAATCTGCCTGTAGGCTGCCACAATATGCCACATAACACAAGTACGCAGGTCACCCCAAAGCAAGCAGAAATATGATGCACCCATTGTCCATGCTGGTGTGAATGACCTGATATGTACCTCCCTGGACTACATGAAAAGAGACATGGATGAGCTCTCTGAGTATGTACTCCAGGCCGGTATGACACTGGCCATTTTCAGCATCCAACCCTCACCAAGAATGATGCCACAGTACAAACACAGAATGATCAGCTTTAACATGTGGCACAATTACAGCTGTCAGTCCAAGAGGGTCTAATGTCTGTCTGCTTGAGATGTCATGCATGACAAGCCATGCTGCTGTTCCAGGGATGGCTTGCACCTGTTAACACTGGGTGTCTGGATACTGGATAAGGCCTTTGCCACCTCCATAGAGCCGTACGTAGGCAAGGCCGAAAAGACTAACCCACCACCCTAGAAAAGATAAGTGGTAAGAAACATAAGGGTAATGCTGACCAATGCCAGATGTGTAAACTGCAATATGCATGCTCCTGAGGCACTTCCCAGTATGGAGAACATCGATGTCTGTGCAGTGACAGAAGCCTGCTGCAAGCCTACTGACAGCAAACCAGCACTACCAGGTTATACCACATATCATGCGTTATGGCCCCAACAACAGGACCAAAACATCAAAGGAGGGGGAGTATCCATATGCAGCACAGACACCCATATGGCCAGGTAAGTGACAATGCACGAAGCAGCGGAGACCACCCATGTGCACCTAACTGTAGTCAAAACTGCTGTACAGTCTGTAGCATGCGACAGACCACACTCTCACACACAGGAACCCCACCCAGACATCCTGAAGACACTGGACAGTATGAATGTCCCACCAAATACCAAACAAGGTACTCACAAATTACCACATAGGGGGTAAACCATTATGTATGCAAGGAGTAATCAGGGACCTAGGGACACAAGTCGACAGTAACCTGTCATGTGACACTCACAATGCCAATGTGGCTAGGAAGACCGTCTATATTGGACACCGTATCATGAAAGGATTCACATCTACATCAACAGAGGTCACTGTGCCCTGTACTGTTCCCTTATCAGACCCATAATCTGTTACAATGACTCATATGGGATGTACCGTACCTGACATCTGCAGTGGTTAGGAAGACCTCAAAGGTACCTCACCAAGAGGATAAAGGGTGTCAAATATATGTCATATGCTGCCTGGCTGTAGACACCCCAGCTGAATGCAGTCACAGACTGCCTACACAGAGGCATTGTATGTCTGTTGTACAAGGCCGTGTCCAACACAGGGGTAATGGACATGCTCCACCCCAGGAAATCAAAGCCATTGGAGCTGTGAGAGTGACAGATGTCAGCCTCAACACATAATGAAATAGGATGTGCTGGAGGGACAAATACATAACCCAGAGGCTCCCCACACCCTGGAACAGGATCCCAATCCATGTTAGGCAGAGCCCTCACTGACACCCCTCAACAGGAATATTGCCAAGTGGATGGATGATCGTAGATGTACACTGGGGGTCTTCACTGTGTCACGTCCAAACAGAGGCACAGTAAAGAAAATCATAAATGGCCATAATATTCACATAGCAAGGGGCAGCGAAAGACACACACACACTCTGGCTAGGTTTACTAATGCCCTAGGGTGGATAGCCTAGTATGAACCTATGAACCTATGAAGATACAAATTGTACAGGACACTAAGGATAATCACAAGGCTTACTCAACTGATGGTAGGAACCATGTTGGGAATTCACAGATATGCTCCGAATCACACAGATATTACAAACAACATACCAAACACACAAAGGTATGAGATGGTGTCCTGGGCTGAGGCCAACATTGACTCCAAGAAGAATGGAATGCCAAATCACACTACTGCCCAATGTCAGCCTTACCACAGGGTATGTACCCAAAGAGCAGTGTACAACAACAGTGGTCCTTCACAACAAAGGTGTTGCCTGAATGGATACTGGAAACTACCACCCCAGGATCCTGACAAGCTTGGTAAGCACAGCTATGGAAAGGATCAGTATGTACTGCAGACATAAAGCTATCGGGGACCTACAGACACCGGACCCTACCCAGTGTGGCTGTTGTAAGTGCAGATCCTGCCCCTAAACATGTTTGACCCATTTGAAACAGTCATTAAGGTCATTGATGAGGGCAATGTGGTCCACACTGCGTAGCTGGACCATGCAAATGCTTCCAGACAATACCCTACGAGTTCAGTATGGATATGTTCACCAGCTTAAATATAAACCCCTATGTCAGTAGAGGGGTTGCAAACCAGACCAAGGACAGAACTGACATGGTCAGACATGCTGCATCCATGTCAGACTACAAAGCAGATATGAGTGGCATCCCACAAGGCTTGGTCCTGTGACCACCCCCGTTCCATATATATATGTCCCATAGGTACAGGCCAACATGGAAGGACTGTGACTGAACATGTATGCAGAGGAGTACAAACTGCCCACCATATCTGACCCCCAGCTGACACAAGCAACCCACAAAAGGGCCACATAGAAACAGACAACTGGAGCCATAGCCACGTCAGCAAGCTAATTGCAGAAATGTGTATAGACAACCACCGTGGATATACAGTAAGTGCCCACCAATTACCACACAGGTGTTAACCCATTACGTACCTAACATGTAATGAGAGACCTGGGGACACAAGGTGATAGATATCCTGCATTGGACAAACATGTGGCTGTAGTGTTCGCAGAAACATACCATATACCCACCCAATCATGAAGGTTGTCAGATCTAGATAAGGGGAGGTCACTGTGGCTCTGCAGTCATCCTTCATCAGCATCACAATTGACTACAATAGCCCCTGTGGGATATACCTCAGCAGACACCTCCATCAACTGTAAAGTCCACAACAGTACCTAACCAGGAGTAGCAAAGAGCATGAACAAATGCCATGTGTTGCCTGATTAAACAAACTGCAGCTCCACACACTGCCATACTGCCCACCCAGAGGCAAGCTGTGCTTGATGTATGAAGCCATGTCCAAGCTGGAATCAATGAACATGCTGCACTTTGTACAATCTGAATGGCAGTGAGCTATGCACATGAGAGACCTGAACCCTAGCACTGACATACATAGGACAAGCTGTACTGAATGATCCATAACACAGAAGCCACCCCCACTCTTGAGTAAACTCCCAGTACAGGTTAGCCAGAGAGTCACCTATCGACACCCCTCAAGAGGAATCATGATGAGTGGATGGGAGATGGTAGGTTAACCCTGGGTATCACTGTTATGTCAGAGGTGGACGGAGGCACAGTATACTAACCATGATATATATCATGGCAAACTCCAGTTACAATGTGTGTCGAAGGACAAACACACTCTGTGACTAGCATCAGAAATGGCCTAGGAAACATCACTAGTGTTTGCCAATGTCCACCTATGTTGTGGCATACACTACCAATGTTGGACAAGCCTGGTGTAGGTAGTCCATATCTGAACATAATGCAACATGGTCATATGTGCACAACTGGCCCCTACACAGTCTGTTGTGCTCACTATAAAGATGTCAAGCGGTGATAGGACTAAAGCCCAGGATACTGTCCACCACAGTGAAAGTACTGAACCAGTACACTATACTGTACTACAGTGTTAGGTCATTATGAAAGGATGTTGACAACTGTATGCAAAGTATCCCATGCAATCCCTGCAGGCACAGTATAATCCCTGTTGTGGCAGACATGAAGCAGTTGGCCAGTAAGTACAAAACATGACACCCAACACACAACCATAAACGTGAGATATTGTTGAAGTTCACACCCACCCAAATATGTGGTGGACTGCAGAGTTCAACATATGGAAAGCTCACACTGGGCATGCTCGCACACTTTGATAAATGAGGCATATGTCAGACAACATGCCATGGAAAGGCTGAACTGGGCATGCTCACACACTTAGGCCATATCTCCGTTTAGCAGTTGGCCACACATATTTGGTATTTGTATGTGTCATTCCAGGAACCAACCACAACAAAGCAATCTGCCCAGTGCACATAGTAAATGACTACAGAGACATAAGTGATATAGTGGACCGCCCTCATATTCAAACATCTTCCACAGATACACAAGTTGTTCATAGGAACAGGGAATGCTATGGCAATAAAGACATGCAAACAGTCTAACAGCAACAAATATTGTGCATCTGACAATTAAACATATGGGTGTAGAGGTCAATACTAGGCTGTTTGCCCTAGGGAATGACAGCTTAGCCAGAGTGTGCTTGGCATCTGCATCCCCAGTACAGTAGGCTACTGTGCCACTGTAAAGTAGGTCACATAAGGCAACGTGTGAGGTTAGTGAGCTGTGCCTCTGTCAAGCAGGGAAACAGTGGAGATGCCAGGGTTTGAATGTGCTAAGCCACATCCATGTTGTTGGTGTGTGCTGGAAGAGGGTTGCTGAGGACCTCTAACAGTAAGTGGGCGTCAATAACAGACTGAGGGGAGCCCTATCTGCATTGTCTGGACAATTCCACTGTCAACACTGTGTTGTGATGAGTATGTGGGATTGAAGTGTCGTGCCAGTACTGTATAGCACATGGACCCACATATTGTAGTGGCAGTAGGGTCAAGTTGTAGAGGCCTGAGTAGTTCCCACACACAATATGCCTGTACCTGATGTTAACAACTGGAATGGTGTATGTGAACACCTGCATATCCCGGCACTGTTCCCAGGGAAGCAAAGTGTGTGTCCTGGATGTGGGAGTAGTGTTCTGGACTGGTTGTGTTGTGTGTCACAGGTCCTGTGGTCACGCAGCATGGTATAGAACATAACCTGCCAGTTCGATGTGTATATCTGACCCTGAAGTAGGTGACTGCAAATGCATATATATGCTATCCCCCACCTGACAGGTAGTACTAGATGTACATACCTCTGTAGAAATAAAGATGTCAGCACCCTATAAATACTGCAGGTGCAGAACAGATGCCCAGTAATTCGGATAGTGCGCTCTGCTAATGCGTCTCCCTCAAGTGCCATAATATAGTTAGGTAGGAGTTTGAACCATGCAAATGTTCAGTGTGTGTGTGTGTGTGTGTGTGTGTGTGTGTGTGTGTGTGTGTGTGTGTGTGTGTGTGAGTGGTGTTGATGTGTGTGCAAGTCTGTGTGAGGGAAGTGTCCCTTTTGGCAACTGTGAAAACACTCTACAGGATGCACATTCCCCTTTCTAAACACTGATGATGTCAGCACCCTATAAGTACAGCAGGAGAAGGAAAGCCTCCCAGTAATGCGAATAGTGCACTCCGCTAATGTGTCTGTCACGAGTGTCATAACATAGTTAGGTAGGGGTTTGAATCCTGCAACTACCTAGTGTGTGTGGAGGGGGGGTAGTGTGTGTGTGAGGGAAGTGTCCCTTTTGGCAACTGGGAAAACACTCTACAGGATGCACATTCCCCTCTCTAAGCACTGATGATGTCAGCACCCCATAAGTACAGCAGGAGAAGGAAAACCTCCCAGTAATGCGAATAGCGCACCCTGCTAATGCGTCTGTCATGAGTGTCATAACATAGTTAGGTAGGGATTTGAATCTTGCAACTGCTCAGTGTGTGTGGAGGGGGGTTAGTGTGTGTGCAAGTTTGTGTGAGGGAAGTATCCCTTTTGGCAACTGGGAAAACACTCTACAGGATGCACATTCCCCTCTCAAAGCACTGATGATGTCAGCACCCTATAAGTACAGCAGGAGAAGGAAAACCTCCCAGTAATGCGAATAGCGCGCTCTGCTAATGCGTCTGCCACGAGTGTCATAACATAGGTAGGGGTTTAAATCCTACAACTGCCCAGTGTGTGTGGAGGGGGGTTAGTGTGTATGTAAGTCTGTGTGAGGGAAGTGTCCCTTTTGGCAACTGGGAAAACACTCTACATGATGCACATTCCCCTCTCTAAGCACTGATGATGTCAGCACCCCTTAAGTACAGCAGGAGAAGGAAAACCTCCCAGTAATGCGAATAACGCGCTTTGCTAATGCATCTGTCACGAGTGTCATAACATAGTTAGGTAGGGGTTTGAATCCTGCAACTGCCCAGTGTGTGTGGAGGGGGGGTTAGTGTGTGTGCAAATCTGTGTGAGGGAAGTGTCCCTTTTGGCAACTGGGAAAACACTCTACAGAATGCACATTCCCCTTTCTAAGCACTGATGATGTCAGCACCCTATAAGTACAGCAGGAGAAGGGAAACCTCCTAGTAATGCGGATAGCACGCTCTGTTAATGTGTCTATCACGAGTGTCATAACATAGTTAAGTAGGGGTTTGAAACCTGCAAGTGTGTGTGTTTGGATGAGGGGAGTTTGTGTGTGTGCAATTCTGTATGAAAGGCATGTGCTTTTTGGCAATCAGGAGATCACACTACATGATGCACATTACCCTTTCCAAACACTGATGATGTCAGCACCCTATAAGTACAGCCGGAGAAGAACCTCCTATTAATCCGAATAGTATGCTTCACTAATGTGTCTCTCTCACATTTCATGACATACTTAAGTAGGGGTATGAATCCTTCAAATAGCAAGTGTGTGTGTGTTGGGGGGTAGTAGGGTGTGTGTACTTGCAAGTGTGAGAGAACAGATCCTTTTGGCAAATACTACAATACACCAGATGCTGCATATTCCCCCAGTAAACACAGGGGATGTCACCACACTATCAGTACAGCCAAACAGGGCTACTTGGCCAGTAATGCCAATAGTGCGCTCCGCTACTGGGTCTATTACCACTGTCAGAGCACAGATAGGTATGTTTTGGAAACCCACAGCTGCCACGTGTGGTTGTGTCACACAATATGACCATGTGTGGGTTGTTGTGCATAACAATGCATGCCATTGCCTAAACCAGCAATGGCAATGCACACATGATGTATGTGTGTGACACATACACATATATACCTGTGACCTTCAGTAGTTACCATGTCTGACACGTGCCTCAAGTGGATAAATGGTATTCGCAATGCATAACAATATGACTGTGTCTTACTGTGCAGGGGCCGCACGCGGTATGTGTCTACACAGTGTGGGTTGTATATGGTATAATACCTACAGCAGGGGATACACATCTGGTCTGGGCCATATAGTCTACATGTAGTCGATGAACAGGTGCTGCATGTTCCCACCTGTTGTGGGAGTGGCAACATGTTGTTCCACTGCAATTCAGTGACCACATGCTGGGAACCTGTCAGCTAGTGTGTTGTGGCTACAGCAATGCTCACGCACAATGTTTGGCTTAATGCAGTCCAGCCATATAAAGACATTTCTTGAGACTGTCATATTGCCAGTGTTGTTAGGGAGGACAGGTGGGTTTCCTGTGTATGGGAGGGTTGTGTGTGCCAGGCTATGAACCAGAAGGCAGTCCAACACACTGTTAGCTGCTCATGGATAGGCCCTGATGCTTTGTGCTGTGCCAACAACCTGGAGGTGTGTGTATCTGTGGTGCCTTGGGATACCACCCCCCTGTCCATGTGTGTTACATGTGTAGGGGACGACAGGCATGGTATGAGGTATAACCTGGCAGTGATGGGTTGCACCTGTGAGCCGTGAATCAGGAATCTGGCACTGCACAGATATTGCAGTTCACCATGCTGAGGACAGTGTTCAGTGCATGCATCTTGCGGTGTACACTGCTGGTGTTGTGTAGCATCACTGTTAGTGTCCTATCCTGTGTGATACCCATGGAGGTGGCTATGTAATCCATGTCCTGCAGCAAAAGGCACTATGTGTGTATCAAGGGGCTTCACCAATATACAATGGCCCATGGGTGTCACGTGCAAGCTGCCCCTCGCAAATCATTGTGGCTTCCCTAGCATGTAAGCACACGTTGACAGCCATTGGATACCCTATGAATGACATTGGAGATTGAGCAGAATGTAGACATAGAACACCCTTCCTACATATTGTGGTAGCATACCTGGTGAGGGTATGATGGCAACTGAGATCAGGCTCATACTGGCCCGTGCCATGTGCTGAGAGATCCCTTCTATGTTCCCTATCATGTAGTCCAGGGAGGTATGTCTCAGGTCATCCATAGTGGCATGGTCAATGACTGAGTCATATGTGTCCATGCCTCTGACTGACCTGTATGCATGTGTTTTGTGGTGGACCATAGTGCCCCACAGGCATATCACTGTGACCTTCACCATGTACAGCCTGCTGAGTGGGACCCCACTGCAGCGGCCAAGAGAGGTACCTGACACATCTGTAGCAGGTGTGTTGTGTAGCCCTACAGGCTGTGAGTGTGTGGCACACGGGATGTGTGTGCCATGTGTGGCATGTGCTCTGTTCCGACGTACCATATGCCTGTGTGCCAGCTGCGGAGGTGTGTGATGCTCAGGCAGGATGCTATTCTGAGTCTCCAAGTAAGCCCCAGTGTGTTCAGATTGCTGTCAGTGCAGGTCTATGTCAGACTGGTATTGTAGTCACTGTAGTATGTCATGCCACCTGACAGGGTATGGCAGTACTGGGTTCAGAGTGCTCAGTCCCCAGATTGGCTATGTGGTGGCATCCCACACATGTGTTGTACGTTCCTGGCCAGGGGAGAGGGTTGACTGCATACATGTGGCAGCTGTGACATTGCCACATGACTCACATAAACCACAACTGGACCATAGAGGTGATTCACAGGTTACCTTTGCACATGCTACCATAGTAGTGTGATTGCCATGGTGATTACCAACACATAGGGCCAATGGGGAACAACATACTAAAGGTGTGTATGTGTGGGTGTACTGCTACTGATTTCATAGTACTGGCATATATGACTGCACACGTGGGTAAATGCCAGGTAAGTCATGTGCAATGTGTCACAGGCAACGTACATGCGAACAGGACAGACAGTGACGTTCTGTCATGTGGGAACTTGACATACATATAATACGCTATGCAGATGTCACTAGGAGTCCACAGAAGCACTGTAACTCTGCATTGCAGGTGGAAGCAGTGTTCCAGGGAACCCCAAGCAAACATGCATGCAAACAAAGCTACAGTAAGCAGGGCTGGAAGTAGTCCATTGTACAACAAAGAAGGGGTAACACTTACAGTAGGTAACAGTGCAAATATGTAGGCACTATCAACATGTACCCAGGAATGCACAGCTCAGATGTCCATGGTAGAACTGATATTATGCCATAGTTAATTGTGATTTGTATTACACTGGTACTGCACACATATCAACATGCGCAAACATCCACATTGCATAGTCGTTGTGGGCAACTTGCCACCATTACTGTACATGTCCATCATTGCGTATCACTACTTGCATTAGCTTCCCCCCTGTGCTACCTATGTATGTGGCTATCTGTTGACATCCTTACCACCGGTATGCAATAATGTGCAGCTGTTACACTATGGTACTTACTATGGGTGTAGATAACAATTCAGGACAGTCATACGGTTACTGCATCAGGCATGCTGGGATATACACACAGTCATATCAGCACACTGTACTGTTACCAACATGATACTACTAATACACTTCTATGTAGTCACCCTGTACATTAGCAACGTGTTTACCTGTTCCTGCACTGATGTTGGAGATTGCAGGAGGTGGCACAGTTTCATCATATGCATAGGGTGTGAATTAGGTATGCATGAGTCTGCCATGATACCACCAATTGACATGTGTGTGTATGTGTGTTGGTGAGGGACAGCAGTACAGGGTGGGGCACTGCTGGTGCAGTGTGTGCGTGTATGTGGTAGCCCTAGGTGTTAACATTTTGCATGTGTGTATGCACGCACACAGTTCAACCTCATGGCTGCCATATACAGGTGTTTGTGGACAGCCACAGACTGCACCTGGCAGGTCATACAGATCAGTGTCTGTAGGCACGGACACGGTACCTGTGCCTGGCAGGGGTGCTACGGACCGTATCCGGTACTAAGCCAGACTGGGTACTGTCATCAGAAGCGGGAGTGTGTTGACTGGACACAGGTCCCTGTTGGGACTGTCCAGAGCCATGTGCACGTGGTCTCCTGGGGTGTTCCGATGACAGCACAGACCCAGCATTGCTGGGGCTGCTGCTGGCACTATGGGGGCATCCGCAGGCCTGTTGTCATCCGCGCCAACTGCCAGCTGCTGCTGTTGCTGGCATACGGCCACGTTGACGCCGCAACCGTCCACCATTGCCCTGGCTCATGGACATGTGGCTGCGGAACTGCTGTAATATGTCCCCACAACATCTGTCTATGACATCGGTGAAATTACGGATAGCATCCACGATGTCACACATACTGTAAGTCATGGCTGTGCAACATGCTCTCAGCTCCCTCAGACCCTGTCTGGTGTACCTTTCCATACGCGACTGTGCCTGCATGACAGCCCGAAACATAGCTGAGGTTGACAGACCTCTTTGGGCACGTCTGCCAGAGGCAGTATGCCCACGGATGCTCCCACGAGAACCCATAGGCAACTGTCTGTGTGGTACCATCGCAGGACCCTGTCCATGGCTGCTGTGTGGGGAAGCATGTGCCACAGATACCACATTACCCTGGTCAATGCCCACTGTATCCTGTCTATCACCTAGGGACAATTTTGACATAGGATGTACTGGCAGGATGACTGTGCGCAATGATGTGGTTGACAGCTGTGTACTGTCAATTGGCTGACCAATGACGGACCCTGACACACCTTTCTGTGCCATTACACAGATATCATCATTATCAGTACCTGTGGCACCAGATTCAGGTTCCCTGCTGCAGGACACCAGAGCAGCACCAGAACCTGTGGGAGGAAGACAGGAAACACAGTTTACAATGTCTACACAATGTTACCGGTGATGCACTTATGCACACATGCACACATGCACACGTGGACACATGCACACATGCACACAGGCACACATGCACACATGCACACGTGCACACATGGACACAGGCACACATGCACACATGCACACGTGGACACAGGCACACATGCACACATGCACACATGCACACGTGGACACGTGTACACATGGACACATGCACACATGCACACATACACACATGCACACATGTACACGTGGACACAGGCACACATGCACACATGCACACATGCACACGTGGACACAGGCACACATGCACACATGCACACATGCACACGTGGACACAGGCACACATGCACACATGCACACGTGGACACAGGCACACATGCACACATGCACACCCCGCAGTATACACACAGAGCACTACTGAGTTACACTAGTATTACTAGCACTATCAGGACTATTATAGGTATTGTTAAAACACACTCACCAGCATGGATGAGCTGCCTTGCTGTAACACCAGAGGGACCTGCAGAAATGAGGAGATTAATGTCAGTGGGCACAACTGTGCCATTGATACTGCATATGATACAGTGCAGTAGTACACCAGTTGCCTTTCACACGTCAGCTGCTGATATTGGCAATATCACACCTGCACAATTACATACTATGTTGACAGCTACATGTCACGGACACACCTTACACATGCATAAACTAACAGTGTACAGAACAGTCAAGTGTACGTATGGCATATTACCTGCACGTAATATGCCATATGTACACTTGACTGTTCTGTACACCTTACACATGCATAAACTAACAGTGTACAGAACAGTCAAGTGTACATATGGCATATTACCTGCACGCTCCATGTCGTGTTGCTGTGTGGATCCAGCCTCCATCATGATGCAGGTGTGTTGCTGTTGATGTTCCAGGGCTGGAGCCACAACACTTAGGAGTAGCCCCTCCAGTCTGGTGAGGGGGGATGCATGGCCACCCCACCTCCTGTGGCGACCTGTTGCCTGTGGATATCCGACGCACGCTGACGGACATTTCTGATTAAATCATTGCAGTGATGTCGTACCTGCTCATATGTCCTATTATGCGTGCCAATGTAATTTACCCTACGGACAAGGTCTTGCCACAGTGCAGCCCTCTCCTGATGATTCTGGCTGGTGCGGGAAAACAATATGTCATAATCCAACACCAGGCTCTGGTGTATCTCCTCATCTTCTGCTGCAGAGTAGGCAGGATTACACTGATGCGCCATGTCCCTGGAAGAGAACACAAACAGGATATCAGCAGACTATGTCAGCAATATACGGCACACATACTATACATGATACTCAACTGTAGTGATATACTACTACTCCCATATGTAGCATGTGTGTGTCTCTTGGTGGATACACAAGTACATGGCCAGATATCAGTGCTCAGCCAACACCTGTGCAACAATACCTGCCACATGCCATACAACATAGTAGCATGCCCCATCGGTCAGCACACTGCAACGGGTCCAATGCACAACCTCACTCTGGGGGTTTATACCAAGGTACTGTATGTGGAACGCCATCCATTAGTGTGATCTGGACACAAGTTACTCGGCCTGGATATACATATCCCACCACCACCACCACCAGCACAGTAGACTACTTTGATATGTATGTGATTAGACAGATATTCACTTGTTAGGACTGACATGGTATCCATGCAGCCCACTGGGCCAGTGGAAGCCACAACCCACACTGCTGACCCCTTTGTGAATGTTTCCCATGGACATCCCAAAGAATGCGTGGAACATGCACACACATTTCTAACCCAGACCCTATGCACAAAGGTTAGGCATCCTGTCTGGTGGACCCCAGCCAAAGGCAGATTGTATAATGATAGAAGGAGGCTACTGCAGGACAGAACAGATTCACATTAAGGGAAGGCATTTGTGGTCAGCACTGGTAATAAGCTACGGTCTCTCATAACAACATCCACGGCCTACTCTGGGAGGGAAATGGCCATGAACACTATAGATAACCACAAGGCCTTCTTCAGTTATGTTACACATATGGACCAAATGCCTCAGATATGCTCTGAGCTACTACACACCTACTTAACATTCACCGAACACACAGATATTGGCTACATTCTTGCAGACAGGTTTGGTACACGTATCCCCCCTCCTTCTCCCCAACACTTAGAAATACTTATCACAGCTGAATGTAACCTCCCTATCATCTCACATGTCCAGGTGAGGGCCGCCCTCAGCAAAGCAGAACACACAGCATCAATGTGACCTGATGATATCCCTGGATGTGTGCTACGTGAACTCCAAGAGGACATACAACTGCATATAAGACTGATATTTAACTTTGGCCATACTACGGGATATGTACCTGAACACTGGCATACAGCAACAGTGGTCCCACTCCAGTAAGGAGGCACCTCTACTGACCCTGGGAACTACCACACCATAAGCTTAACCAGCCTGGTCTGCAAAGCTATGGAATGATTCAGTATAGGACGCATATACAGCGATATTGGGTACCTGCAGACACTTGTTCCCAGCCAGTTTGCCTTTGTTATGGGCTGATCCTGCCTTTTGAACCTGGTTGACCTTTCAAAACAGTCACTACAGCCATTGATGAGGGCAACGCAATCCATACAGCCTACCTGGACTTGCCTAAGGCCTTCAACACAGTACTCCACTCAGGCTTCATAGACAAGCTCATTAGCTTACATGTTACTACATATGTCACATGATGGGTTGCACACTGGTTGACATACAGAATCCATAATATCGATATTGCAGGAGCCATGTCAGACTCAATGCCAGTCACATGCGGTATCCCACAGGCCTCTGTCCTAGGACCCCTCTTGTTTGGCATTTATTTCTCAGATGTAAAAGCAAACATGTGCGGGTTGTGGATGACAAAGTTCCCAGGTGACTGCAAACTAAGCGCCATAGTCGTTACACCAGCTGACACACACATCCTACAGACAGGCCTCACTGAAACGGAAAACTGGTGCCAGGATCATGGCCTAACACTGAATGACATGTAATGTATAGTCATCCCCTTTGGGTGGAACTACGTGCACACAACATATCACATGGACATACCTATAGATACAGACCTATGACACATATGGAGGGTTCACAGTATGTAGACTATTAACTTGTTACTTTACATTACCTGTGTTTGTCGCAGCTGGTTGCATTACCGCTACTACAGCTTCCTGCTGCTGGCCCAGCTTGGTACTGACACTGCTGACAGCTTCAACTTAGTTTGTGTACCGTGTGTTGTTGTTTGTGTTCTTATTTTTTTTTTCTCTCTCTCTCTCTCTCTCTCTGTCTGCCTCCAGACAGTGCAATGAAAGTATTGCATGTGTGGAGTGTGAGTACAGGATGCTTTTGTAGGTAGCTGCATAAGTCCATATGATGGCCTCTGCACCAATTGTAAGCCAGCATTTGCTAATTGCATGCAGCCAGTTGTGTACTGATTGCAGTTCTCACTGTGATTTCAGGACAGTGCTATAAAAGGGTATGTGAGATAGGCATTACCCTTTCAGATTGTAAGGGCGGGGACCATGCTGGTATGCTGTGGAAACTGTTCTGTGAGTGTAAAGGTTAGTATCTCTCTCATGATTCAGGCTGTGTTGTAGATTCACATTTCTCCATTCCTCTCTCCTGTTTCCTGTAGTAAGTGTGTATGCACACTGACACCTACAACTATGTATATATATATATATATATATATATATATATATATATATATATATATATATATATATGTAAATATACATACATTTATATATGTACATTAACTGACATTATTACCTACTAGCTACCAACTGGCATGGCTGTTCACACACTACTATTATGGAAATCCACTAGTTTTGACAGTAAGTATAAATGACATGCTTTGTGTACTACACATCCTATATTCCCTTTACATTCATTCCTACTATTACATGATATATTTATTTTAGCACAATGTTCTTGTATAACAGTCATGGCTTAGCGGTAGGTCATGCAGACTACTGTTTCCAAGGTCCTGGGTTCGGGACTGACAGTGGGATTTTATTTTGCTTTTGAACTGACTACAGGACCTGTCAATCAGAGTGACTAAGGCACTTTTAAGCAGTTGTAACTGGGTTAGCGCTGGTATGCGCGGAGCTCCCACATGCACACTGGCGTTCAGCTCCACGCACACCCACTTACAACCGCTTAACAGTGCTTACTCTGGCGCACACCCACGCTATTTTCTTTGAAAGAAATGAAAATGCGGAGACAGGAAAGTGGTGAAAAAGGGGTCACAAAGAGGGTAAGACAGTAGGGAAACAAGCTTGGATTTTGCAGGAGGGATGTAGGTAAGGCCCATAGCTGCCCATTTCTTCATCAGCAACAACTGTGCTTATGTATGTAATTTGGTGTGACATTTGAAACCTTCCACCCCTGAGAGAGGTGTCAGGACAACAATAATACTTGTTGTACAGCCAATTGTAATTGATAGTTTTCATGTCCAGCAGACATGTGTGCGGAATGGGCAGCTATGTATGGGGCGTAATTTTTTTGTGGGTACAGAGTGCCCTTTTTTTTTTTTTTTTTTTTCAGGTGAGGGTGGTATGTCAGGTGAAGGAATTCAGTATAGCTGGGGAGGTAGGTTGGGTAGGTCAACAGACAAGACAAACAAGATGCATACGGGGCGGTGTATGACACGTGTGTGTGGGGGGGGTTACACACTTGACGGCGACGGATGTTTGGATATCCAGAGCCCATGAGCCCACAGATGGCAACAGTGGAACTGATATCCCCACCCATGGGCAGTTGCCACTGTTCCTTCACTGCCCAGGACGGGGCTGTGCTGAGGGCTGTGTAGGCTGGGCAACAGGCATGCCCGTAAGTTGTGCCACCTGTGCCTCAAGCTGGCGTAGGGGCCCAAGAACAGAGTCCCGGATGTCCCTACGTACCACAGTCCGGACGCTATGGAGGGTGAGTGGTGGTTCTCCTCTGGCCACACTTGCAGAGGGGGGACAGGCCCCATCCCCTGCAGCGCTTCCACCTGCAGGTGGCACAGGGCCACCGGAGGAGGGTCCAGACTGGGCACTAGTGCCAGGTGCACTCGCCAGCTAAGGTGGGAGAGGTGAGTCCGTTGGAACCCGCCTTCCCTGTCGTCCTATGTTTTGCATTATGTCATGACAGTTTGGGTTAGTAACATACAATACCATTCGCAATTAGTTGTAACAGCATGCATTAGTATTCCCATTAACCAAACACCCAGATATTCACACCATTGAACAGCGAGCATAACACATGCATAATTTGAACAGCAATACACAGTCCAACAAAATGCAGGGTTGATTGATGGCAACAGGCCATCAGGTTTGGATGTATGAACAGGGCAGATGCATCAACGTACATGCAGATATTTATGACCCAACAGGACAAATGTCCAGGGGTGTTAATTGTGATTGCACATACCAATTTCACATGGAATGGATTATATGTGGTTATAGGGTGGGGTGAAGAAAATATTATTAACACCTTCGAATACCAATACATATGCTGTACATTTCTAATAGCTGCAGATATATACACACTACTGTTCTAACTACAGTTTCCTATATGATAACTACTTCAATTTGGTGATAGGACTGTTACTGCTACATCAATATACATTTTATTGTTATTCATACACGTTCCTATCTGGCTTTGTTCAGCTACATCATCCTGCTACATTTGCTTTATATAGCTATAGACAACTGTGGATGTTTGGTATTTCAGACAATCATACTATCTGCATATTGCAGACTGAGAGGAACATATCCAGATTTTGGGATACACATTCCAGCTGCAGCAACACTTTGAACACATCTTGCAGTTTGGTTCTACTTGTCACATTCATTTCATTCTGTACTGACTGCAGTATACTTTATTCAGGGGTTATTACTACTTTATTGGTGGATTCATAACTCTTTCTCACACTCTCTCACTTGTTTTCATTTTACTATTCAGGATGGTACTTACTTCTAGGCTTTATTGACATGTTTTACCTGTAGTTATTACAATCCTTTCCAGCAGTCTCACTTCTGTCATGTTTCAGTATTTCAACAGGGATATATTTCACACGTGATTTGCTCATCTTCTGCAGCTGTACTTTTCAGCCTGCTGCAGGTTGTGTACTATTATATTACAGGTGGGGCATCTTTATTTCAAACTTTATTTCAGACATTTTCATTTTTCTGTTTGGATTACAGACTGCAACACACTTTTGTAATCAAGCAATACTTGCAAACACTCTTACACTGTTACTTGCATATTTTATTACTTAGTGACTACACTGCACTCTTTTGCTAACTGTCATACTTTTATATTTCTTTACAGTTACTGGGAGTGTATTACTGACCTGCCTGGTGGCGCAACCGTACCAGCCTATCACCATAGGCTCTGCGGTTCACAGAACGGACACCTGCAGCTGTAATATAAATGAAGTAATATTGGAATATACATCTCCATAATATCAGCTAGTTTAATTTCTTACATACATAATTAAATGTAACTTACTCAGTAGTGGGGCATTGGGCATTTGCCGGGCCTCCTGGATCCAAAGGTTCAATTGGTCCTGCTTACATCTCTTCAGGTCCGCAAGGTGGTGACGGCCCTGCTCACCAGTCCTTGGAATCCCTGTGACACTGGTGAGATCATGAGCCAACCGGTCCCACGCCTCAGCCCTATATGCTCCCCACAGGACCTGGCCCTGCATGAGTTGGGCCTCATGATTGTGGACTAGGAGCCAGACCATGTATCTGGACTCCTCAACGCCCCACCTCTGTGCTCGAAAGCAACTACCCTCACCTACTCCTGACATTCTGGCTGCAAGTTAGTTCTACAATCATTTATGCTGTGTATTCCCGCCTATGGGGCTTATATATCCCATTTTTCCCGCACTTATCTGTGATTGGCCATTTTGGAATTGTATCAACTTCACAAAACCTGCTTTGTCATGCTCCACTTTCTATTCATTCCTATATATTTGCTATTACTGCATTTCTAAGTACAGCTGTCATGGCTTAGTGGTTCAATACCTTGACTATGGTGCATGACATCCTGGGTTCGAACCTGGCCACTGCTTCTTATATTTTATGACTGTCTAGACAGGCTAGGGGGTGTGTCTGTGTAAAGGCAGTTTTGATACAGCTTTCTCAACGTTGCCCATCGGTTAGCATGTTGGCACAGTGCGCAGCTCCGCGCAAATGGGGTACGCTGGTTTACGCTTCATTTGGCTGTTAGCACACATATTATGCTCAGCTCAGCTAGGGGCACACAGTTTCAGCATGTTAAACCACTGCTCACCTACGGGCACTCATTTTACACCTGTTAAACCACTGCTCACCTACGGGCAGATGCACTCACCTTGTTAAACTGTAGCTCAGCTATAGGCACATCTGGCATTTTTTATTATTTTATCTCACATTTCTTCAAAATAAATGGCCTATTTCATTACATTTTACATAAAATATAATTTTATATGTGTACATATTTGTCAGGGACTTGTTTCGTGCTTATTTTACTATAAATAAAAATTGATGTTGTGGGGGCTCGAACCATGACTGCCTGCTCTTTAGCCAAAGTCTCTACCGCTACGCTATTGCTTCTTGGCTTACTTTGCATATTTAGTTCTTATATGCTTTTCCACTGACTGCTAACTGTGGCTAAGCTACGGGCATGCCCACGCAAACGAGCGCACTCACGGGCAAACATCTTTGCAATTTAAAAAAATATATATAACATGTTCATTTATATATTTTATGTTCATAGTCTGTGGGGGCATGTGTTGTGTTGTGTTTATTCACATTTACATGGACTCTGTGGTGGGTGTTTACTTTGAGCACTTTTACTCTTCTGGGGGCGTGTCCGCTTGCAGGGCTCGGCCTACGGACACGCCCCCCTACTGTCTTCCATGGACTGTGTTAACCTTAGGTGTGATTCAGCATGCCCTCATGCATATGCATGACATGCTGACGTCACACCGTTTAACTGCAGCCTCCGTGTAAGCCTTGTATCTCTTACACGGAGGCTTCGTGAATCCTGCCCAAAGTATTTGACTAAGCATAAGAAACACAGGGCTGTTATACCCAGCTGATGTCCATTATCATTAGGGTCACTGCAAAAATAGCCCAAACAGTCACTGAAAAACCAACCAGTAAAAACAAAATGAAAACTCCAACAAAGCTAGAACTTCCACTGAGTGACCTCCCAAATCTCTTGTATCAGAAGCATATGGTATATATGCAAATGACCCTTATGAACATCAGGTGTTTAAGCTAATCGGTGATTCTGAATTCCCATGACTTGTTTCATCATTTTAATGGACAATTTCAGGCCAATAAAGCCAAACCCCTCTAGCTATTGGATATGCATATTTTGTCCTTGTTATGACCTCATCAGCACAGCACAAGCAAAAAAAAAATCAGTAAAAACAAAATGAAAACTCCAGCAAAGCTAGAACTTCCACTGAGTGACCTCCCAAACCTCTTGTATCAGAGGCATATGGGATATATGCAAATGATATTTATGAACATCAGGTGTTTCAGCTAATTGGAGATTCTAAATGCCCATGACTTGTTTCGTCATTTTTAATGGACAATTTCAGGCCAATAAAGCCAAACCCCACTAGCTGTGGATATGCATATTTTGGCTTTGTTATGACCTCATCAGCACAGCACAAGCAGGGTGTTTGACTAAGCATAAGAAACACAGGGCTGTTATACCCGGCTGATGTCCATTAATATTACGGTTACTGGAAAAATATTCCAAGCAACAAAATAAAACAATAAGTGAGAAGGTCACTGAAAAACCAATCAGTAAAAACAAAATGAAAACTCCAGCAAAGCTGGAACTTCCACTGAGTGACCTCTCAAACCTCTTGTATCAGATGCATATGGGATATATGCCAATTATCCTTATGAACATGAGGTGCTTTAGCTAACTGGCAATTCTGAATGCCCATGACTTGTTTTGTCATTTTAACAGACAATTTCAAGCCAATAAAGCCAAACCCTACTAGCTGTGGATATGCATATTTCAGCCTTTTTATGACTTGATCAGCACAAGCAGAAGATATGACTGAGCATAAGAAACACGGGGCTGTTATACCCAGCTGATGTCCATTATCATTAGGGTCACTGCAAAAATGTCACAAACAACAAACTAAAACAATAAGTGAGAAGGTCACTGAAAAAAACAATCAGTAAAAACAAAATGAAAACTCCAGAAAAGGTAGAACTTCCACTGAGTGACCATCCAAAACTCTTCTATCAGAGGCATATGGGATATATGCAAATTACCCTTATGAACATCAGGTGTTTCAGCTAATTGGAAATTCTGAATGCCCATGACTTGTTTCATCATTTTAATGGACCATTTCAGGCCTATAAAGCCAAACCCCAAACCAAAAAAAAAAAAAAAACTATAAAACCAAACGGTGAGGTCTGTGGTGGGAGTGATGGATGCGTTTAAGGTGGAGGTGGGGTTACATCAAGGATCAGCTCTGAGCCCTTTCTTATTTGCAATGGTGATGGACAGGTTGACAGACGAGATCAGACAGGAGTCCCTGTGGACTATGATGTTTGCAGATGACATTGTGATCTGTAGTGAGAGTAGAGAACAGGTGGAGGAGACCCTGGAGAGATGGAGATATGCTCCAGAGAGAAGAGGAATGAAGGTCAGCAGGACTAAGACAGAATATATGTGTGTGAATGAGAGGGAGGATAGAGGAATGGTGAGGATGCAAGGAGTACAAGTGGCGAAGGTGGATGAGTTTAAATACTTGGGGTCAATAGTTCGGAGTAATGGTGAGTGTGGAAGAGAGGTGAAGAAGAGAGTACAGGTAGGATGGAGTGGGTGGAGAAGAGTGTCAGAAGTGATTTGTGTGTAAGAGTGAAAGGGAAGGTCTACAAGAAGGTAGTGAGACCAGCTATATTATATGGGTTGGAGACAGTGGCATTGACAAAAAGGCAGGAGTTTGAGCTGGATGTGGCAGAATTAAAGATGTTAAGATTTGCACTGGGTGTGACGAGGGTGGACAGGATTAGGAATAAGTATATTAGAGAGTCAGCCCAGGTTGGAAGATTTGGAAACAAAGCAAGAGAGGCACGATTACGTTGGTTTGGACATGTGCTGAGGAGGGATACTGAGTATATTGGGAAAAAGATGCTAAGGATGAAGCTACCAGGTAACAGGAAAAGAGGAAGGCCTAAGATAAGGTTTATGGATGTGGTGAGAGAGGACATGCAGGTGGTTGGTGTGACAGAGCAAGATGCAGAGGACAGGAAGAAATGGAAACAGGTGATCTGCTGTGGTGACCCCTAACAGGAACAGCCGAAAGAAGATGATGACAGCCAAACCCCACTAGCTGTGGATATGCATATTTCGGCCTTGTTATGACCTCATCAGCACAGCACAAGCAGAGTGTTTGACTAAGCATAAGAAACACAGGGCTGTTATACCCAGCTGATGTCCCCTATCATTAGGGTCACGATGAAACAAGTCACGGGCATTCAGAATCGCCAATTAACTGAAACACCTGATGTTCATAAGGGTCATTTGCATATATTCCATATGCCTCTGATACAAGAAGTTTGGTTGGGAGGTCACTCAGTGGAAGTTCTAGCTTTGCTGGAGTTTTCATTTTGTTTTTACTGATTGTTTTTTCAGTGACCTTCTCACTTATTGTTCTAATTCAAGATATAGAATTACTATGCAATGCTACAACCACAGACCGTGACTATATACCCTATATTTGCATTCGCAGTTTTACACTTCAGTGGCTCACTATTGAGACATTCAGAAGTTCAACAAATACGACCATTAGTAGTCATTATTAGTCAGTGAAGCACTTAACTGAAGATTTTTCACCTCATCCCCAGTGCAGAGATCAAAACTAAAGATGCTTCTTTTTCTGGCTCCATCTAATATCTTTTGATGGAATATTTCTGCCAGTCTGTTCTTTATGCTCACTCTGGATGGCAGGACACTTCCATTACTTCCTCCCTCTTCGATTCTTCCAGTCTATTGATTCTCTTTTTGCTTCTGCCTCATCAGCAGATCTCCTTAAGGTAAGTCATTCCTCAGACTTACATTATGCGATCTACAGAAGATTTTGATTTATCTACCTCCTTCCCTTTGTTCCAACCAGATTTATTACTACAAAGCTTATATTTTGTTTTTCTCTGCTCTCCTTTTGCCTATCTCCCTTCCCTTTATGGTCTTTGTTGCTTTTTCTGCCCCATCTTCAAATCTTATATTACTTCTCATTGCATGAGTATCTCTGGTCGCTATTCTCCATCCTATCCTAACCTGTCTTTCCTAAACATGCTGAATCTTCATGTGATTTATACCATCTTTTCCATTTGCTGACCCATGTTTCCATTATCCCAATTATATCTGCTTTACTTGTCCAAGTTAATGCTCTCAGCTAAGACATCTTCATTTGCTTTCAGCATCATATATCAATAGTTTTATGTGCCCCAGTCCCTTTTCCTGCTGTGTTCCCTTGTCTCTTCCATTCCTGACTCCGCACATGTTTCCAAGGTCTTATCATGGTATGACTTTTTATGCAGACTTTATTTACACCTTTTTATTTGTTTCTTTGGTGTCTTTCCCATTCCTCTGCTTTTCTTTTCTTCTGTGATTTCTCTTTAAATTTCATTTCTTTTTCCAGCTGTCTTTGCCGTCTAGAATTTTACTGGTTTCCTCCATTCCTCTGTTACTCTTTTCCTCACCTTATGTCTGTTCATAACATCCTTTTGTTATCTGTCTTTCTTTTATTAATTGCTACTGTCCTTCTCCGTTATTCCTTCTTCTCCTTCATCTTTATCCCAAGACAGTGTGACATCTTGTTTTATAACTTTCTCCCTAATCTGATCTCTCCTTTTGATATGTTGCTCTTTCTGAACAGCATTGCTCGTTTTCCCCATACTCTCTTTCACAGATCCCATATTGAACTTGCAATGACCATAATTTTTACTGCCTGCCCCCATTTTAATTATACTTCCTCCAAAGTCAGCACATTTTAGGAAAAGTGGTAAATCACCCCTGTTCCTCTGTTTTGCAGCCCTTTCCATCAGATTATTATTTTCTGCAAGGATGAGAATACATGAGTGATCATCTCCTTTCATAGCCAGCATGTTCAATCCTAGTCCTGTCCTGTTTAGGGTTAACCTTATAATTCAATATAAAACTTCTTATATAAACACATTAAAACATGCACAGATGGAAATTTAGACTATACTTCTAATTTTGCCTTAATACTTTGTCTGTTGCCTTCATGGGGAGTGAAAACACCAATTAATGTATTCTCATCAGTTTATATACATGACTTTCTTCACCTCATCAGTAAATTAAAGAGGCACACAATTTTTTACTATCACATGCATTTTTTTCAAATTTTATACAGCTTATTGTTTTTAGACCTTACTGAAAGTGCATAAGAATGCAAGAATCTCCCATGCAGTCCAACACAGCTGGGGGTAGGGGCGGGTCAGCAGAATTGCTCGATAACATACTAAAAAAAAATGTGTTGATAAAACTGATTCATATGGCAAAAATACTAGTGAAGCAGAAATTAAAAATTAAAAATGTAGATTGAAGGCAAAGTTACTTTTGGTTAAGCTTGAATGAAAAACACCTATATTCCACCATTCTCCACAAATACTGTATTAAGGCACTGGCACGTTCCAGAGGTGAAGGTGTTTTTCCTTTATTGTTTTGTCTCTTTTTGTTTAACACAGTGTGGTTAAGTATGATAGTAACTTTTTGATCTTGCAAAAACAAAGAACAGCAATATGTACATTATTTGCTGCATCTTATGCAAATATTTTCAGTTCTGAATTTGAGAGGAATATTATGCATGGGAAGAAAATTATGAAAAGTGTGGTGGTATATGCTAGATACATAGATAATCATTTATTTTTATCAGATATTGAGAAATCTGATGCAGTGCATTTTTTATAGATTTCAGAAAAAAAGAGTACATTTTTAAAAATATAATCAGAAGGGTAGGGTAGGTAAAAATACCAACACAACAATAAAAGAAATAAATGTATTTTGGCATGTTGAAAATGAGCACCCATCTCACTTATGATTAAGTTTTGTCCCTAGAGGAATTTGTTAAAGCTCAATGTAATACCTCAGATGAGAAGACGTTAAATACCATTTTTGACAAAATCTCCCAACCAAGTTTGGTGAGCAAGTCTGAGACATCCGATGAAGGCAATGCTGAAGAACTATTTTGCTTGCTTCAATATCACTTTCCTATTTTGCTCACGTTATTAGGAAAAATTGAAATAATTTGTCTTCTGATAGCTGTTTGAAAAAAGTGGCTCCTACATGGCTTACATTTTCATATACTAAACCTTTAAATTTTGATTAATTTTTATCTTACATGGTTTCTCCAGTCAGAAATGAAAAGTTTAGCTCAGGTACCTTTAAGTGTAATAATTGTGGTATGCGCAAGTATATATTTAGGACACAGATGGTTAAAATAAATGGTGAGGACTTGCAATTAAAGACAAATTATACTTGTCAAGGCAGCATGGCAATGCGTGGCATTAAGTGTGGATGTGAGAGAATACAAGGGTATACTGGTCAAAAAACTAGAAAGTGAAGATAAGGCTACAGGAGCAGGTCTTTGGCATCATGAATGGTGCACAGCTCTATAGTGTTATTTACACTTGAAAGTCATGGTAATAGCTTTACCAGTTTCAAGTGTTTGGTGCTGCCAACTATTAATCTGCCAAGAAGAGATAAAGTTTTGGCATTAAGTAAGGTGGAAGCATGTATAATATTGAAATATAATGTCACCTAGAGATCTAAATTTAGATCTCCTTTACAGCATTTATTATTAAAGTATAAAAAAATGAAAGAGAGTATGTTATTTGTTAAAACTGTGTATGATATTAACTGCAGTAGTATGAGGGAAACATTGTACATTAGCCAAATGAAATGCCAGTGAAGAGAAAGTACACACGTTTTGCCAGTCCTATAGCTTCATGTATTAGAAATGGTAGTTCTGACAGTTTAAAGCATTAGGTGCCTCATCTATTAATTATACAAGAGGAAAAGATAAAGCCTTGATATGTGCTTTCCTGCCCCCTGCCTCCACATATTATTTTTCTTCTGTCCATCAAATTCACCTGATTCTTCTTCCATTTCCAAACACACACACACACACACACACACACACACACACACACACACACACACACACACTCATAGACAGACGCACAAGCATTTGGCATTAAAATTAAATGTTTAGTCACCTAGAGATTTAAATGTTGTAATCCCTTGTTAGTATTCATTATCAAATTATAAAAATAAAAGACTGAATCTTTTTACAGTATAATAAAGATAATGCTTGTTTGTAGAAGTTATACAGTTAGTTAATGACTTTATGCCATTTTTGCGGCATATTATTAGAAATATTTAATGGCGGTTTGCCATATGCTCAATGCCTGTCACTGTTTGCTGTGTAAAAACATTCATATGAATAATAGGGTCTGTACCGGTTAAATTTACTTATGAGATACAGGGACCAATATATATATATATATATATATATATATATATATATATACATATATATATATATATATATATATATATATATATATATATATATATATAAATTCATGAGAATGCATTAACTGAATTTTTACCACTCATGAAGGTCTGAGCCATATAGCTACAGATAAATAAAAAGTAAAATATAAACTTCCAGCTTCTCATGTTTTCGTCTGTTGAGGGTTCGTTATGAAGCTGTATCTGTCTTTATGAAACTCTTCCTGATGCCCCACCCCACACCTGATACCTCAAGAGATAAGTATTCAACCACCTGTTCTCCCCTTGCTCACCTTGGCTTTATCTACCTGTCCAATTGCCCTCTTGCTGTGCTTTTCTCCCCCCTCACTCCCAATGTTATTCTTCCTTCTGTATCTATGTACCCTATTGCTCTCTTGCTGTGCTTTCCTTCCTCCTGACTTCCAATATTACTCTATCTTCTATATCTACCTACCCTGTTGCCCTCTTGCTGTGCTTTCCTACCCCTGACTTCCAATATTATTCTTCCTCTGTCCTTCTGATATTAACTCTTCTTCCCTTTCCAAGCACAACCCCCCCACACACAAACACATACACACACTAAGATCAGTAGCAAACATGCACCCAGCAGACATATATCTAAACCCATGTTTTACGTTTCTAATCTTTGCAATCTTGTAAAGATCCTGGACATGTGAATGCAGAGTAGGCCAGGTGAATGTCATCTGCACTCAAGCTCTCTGTATATTTACACAAAGAAAGTATTTATATCCAGATTAGGCGGATGGACAAGATAATATAAAGTAGTACTGAATGGATAGTATTAGAAGTATATATGCCTGATTAATACCATGTGATATATTCAAAAGTCCTCACAACACTGCATAAAGCTCTGAGCCAGGACAAGAACTACTAATTTATACAGATGGTGAAGTCCAGGGATTGTGCAGTAGTCACATACATAGTAGTGTGCATGCTACCATTAGAATTACTCTCTAGATGGTGCTTCTTACAGAAAACTGAAGAGCATGTCTTAATTTTGGAGAAACCCATATAGGCAGACAGAAGCACACTCATAAAAAGTAAGAAAGCTATATGGAGTCACTGCAGTATGTGCACTTGTCAGTGAATGTCACTGGAGTGTTGGGGATGAAGTAACCTTGGCATGGTATTACAAATGCCACATGAGAACATTGTGGCATACCAACTGAAATGGCCAGGTGGTAGTGAAATGTACCCTGTCCATAAATTAAACTAGATGGCATAATCACATTTGTGTCAGTTTTCTAATGCAATCAAGGGTATTCAATTGTGTCCTGGAAAAAAGTTTAATTGAATACATTCTTAATAGGCTTAAATTCAACCATTCTACCATGGGGTGCAAACACAATTGCTGATATGTGCACACAGTGGTAAATGTCATGTAAGTGGACTTGGAACCACATCACATCACTTGTTTGAGATGATTTGGTGAGATCCATACATATAAACTAGGTATATAAAAGAAACTCCAGTTAAATCCACAAGGCACACTGGAACACACACCAAGAAATCTCCAAAGGAACTCCAGGCAAGAGCAGAACTGAAGTCAAACTTGTTAAGCAACAATTTATTTCCACAAAGCTTTTCGTTCAACTGATAGCCGAACGTCTTCAGACAAACAGAGCAAATAACACCACACCCATATATACATCTCCCTTTACAAACACATGTTAAAACTAATTAACATTTAAAGGGACTATACCATAAATAACAAGACTGCAAGTTAAAAATAAAAAACTTTTATACGTGATCAATCAAATATTACCCACTAAATAAAAAACAACATCCTCAAATGCTGGACATGTAAAAATCCTACTTGGACTAATAAAAAATAAACCTAATCCAGTAAAAAATGAAACAGTCATGAAATGTTACCCCAACGTTCACATTTCAAGATTTATAAAAACATGCTGTTAATATAATGCTTAAATCTCATACGAACATGTAGACAAATGGAAATAAGTACACGCTGATATATGTGCAGCTACCATCAACACAAACATCACATGGCCACTGCTCTATCTCAGTAGACTTCTTAATTTCAGTATGCACGAAAGAGAAACCTTGTCATTAAGACCCAGAGCTCTGTAGGAATTCAACTTCAGCTACCAAATCAATTCCTGTCTCTCTAACAGTAACTAGTAAGGGCTCCCTTTTACATCTGATGTAATTTGATTTAAAACCCTAAACACAAAAGAGTGAGTGGGATTCTCACTACAATGTTTGGCCAGGGCATTCTCTAACCTAGCCTTCCTTATGCTGTATACATGCTCATAGATCCTTTCTTTCAACTTCCTGTCAGTCTTGCCCACATAAAATGCGGGACAAACCTGACAGGTAGCAAGATAAACTACAGACCTCGAAGAGCATGTATATCTTCCCTTTATCCTGTAAGTTTTGTTAGCAATTGAAAAACTGGCCCCAGTTGCCAAGTGCCTGCAACAACTGCACTCCTCACATTTGAAAGTCCCATCAATCCGGTGACACATTCCACAATTCATCTCCATGATACTCTTTAAATTATGACCTTTTCTGTAAGTGTCGTAAGGTCTGTCACCCAATTTACTTATTATGTCAGAATCAAAACTGAACAAACCCCAGTTTCTCACCAGGATACACTTTATTAAATCTGCATCTATACTGTAAGGGGTAATAAATCTCATTTATTTTTAACTTGCCGTCTTGTTATTTATGGTATAGTCCCTTTAAATGTTAATTAGTTTTAACATGTGTTTGTAAAGGGAGATGCATATATGGGTGTGGTGTTGTTTGCTCTGTTTGTCTGAAGAAGTTCGGCTATCAGTTGAACGAAAAGCTTTGTGGAAATAAATTGTTGCTTAACAAGTTTGATTTCAGTTCTGCTCTTGCCTGGAGTTCCTTTGGAGATTTCTTGGTGTGTGTTCCAGTGGGCCTTGTGGATTTAATTGGAGACCCATACATATAGTTAGTACACAGAAAATAAAAAAAAAAATGTATACACTGAGAAGTCAAAGAGCAAGGACAACTTTTTTGCTAGTGTACAATGTGAATGCATTACCCAGAAGAAATTCAAACACTTTTTAATATACTGCAGTTCAAAGCCAGCTTGTAAAACTTAGAATATTTTCTTTCTAATTCTTCTAAGGATTGTCAAACTAGGAGGAGGAAATATGTAAGATGGTGTCACATCCACATGTACTGTTGGCATTGTCATTATTTTATCAAACTAAGACCTTTCTGATTGCAGATTGTGCCTCATTTTACAACTTCCCATGACTAGCCTTCTCTTATGTAACTAAACACCTGTTCATTATGCCTAGCATCTGGCTCTGGTCTACTCTGGATTTAAACTCACATTACCCTTGTGTAGCATTAGTGTTGTATATACTGCCTATACATCACAAACTACAGTGAATGACTAAAGACACTGGGGAATATTAAGAATTAGAGCCATCTTGGGCTACCCACCAGTTATTACTATACCCTGCACATTAGGTTGTATGCTTTCTGATTGAAATATTTGTTTTGTCCAAAGACTACCAACGCACACTTATGTTGCTGATGCTCAGATTTTGGACTCTGGTTGCTGTGTTCTTTCAACATGCATTTTGGAAAAGAGACAAACTGCTGAAGTTAAAGGATCATTTTTTTTTTGTCTGATTGGGTCACTTTTCAGCAGTATTAATCAAAATAGCCCACTGTATTGAACTAGCTCTAACCTACAGATATTATAAATTATCCAAGAATGTGCACGCTTGGAGTTTTTTATATGAGGTACAGGGAGCATAGCCACTGTAATGGGCTGTAGGGAGGCTTCTCACATTAAAAATATCTGCAGATTTAAATCCATTTGATAAAATATTCTCAAAGGATTGTGGTTCACTGAAAATCACCCAATGAAGCATAACAGATGTTAAGAGATGGTATGGATACATACTCTTAAAAAGAGTGCTGGAACTTGAAGCCAAAATGATGGAGATTTTATAGGATGTGAACAAGTGCATTAGGGCATCAAGAAATTAAACCAACATTGATATAAAATAATATTTTTGGCTTTAAATGATTTATTATTAGAGGGGTTAATTGACTTAGAGACATATACATTTTTATACAATGATAAACCTCATATCCCCTTGATTTTTGGCATCCCTAAAGTACACAAAAAAATTATTGGATCCATCACTTAGGCCCATTTTATCAACGGAAGGCTTTATTACAGCCCCTTTAACTAAGTTTTTTGATTTTAAACTTAAAAATTTATTAACGGAAGGTAGAAATATTTTGAAAGACTCATAGGATTTTTTGAAGTGCATTAAAAGGAATTTATACAGTAATAAACTGATTTTTATTACAATTGATATAGTTGATTTATTTACTTCTGTACCCCATGCGCAAGGTTGAGAATGGTTTCAGGAAGCATTATTGACAAATGGAGGGTTTACACAAAAAGATTTTTTGTATTTGGTTGGAATTTATTGAGATTGTTTTGAGAAACAATTTTATATATTTTCAGGGTGAATTTTTTTCAACAATTGACTGGGGTAGCCATGGGTGCAGGGTATGCACCACTTATGATAATATCATGTTATCTATTTTGGAAGAGTAGGTCATATTGAATTCCAAATATAAAGGTTGTTGGAATCTATATATATATATATATATATATATATATATACATTTTTGTATGATATTTGTTTGTTTTGGTTTGATACCGAGGAGAAGTTTATGGAATTTTTTATTTATCTGAAATTCAAATATATTAGTTATGACAAGGTGAATTATTTGGATGTCACCATTTATAAGGATAATGGGAAGGTTAAGTCTAAATTATATAGGATAGAGACCTTTCCAATTCTTATCTTTATTTCATGAGTGCACATCTGTACTATCAAAAGAGTATAATCAAGAGACAGTTTGTAAGGGCAAGTAGGATGACCTCAGATGATCTGGATTTTAACTGTGAGTGTGAAATTTTGAAAGGTATGTTAATTGAGAGGGTCTATCACAAAACTTGATACATGAGATCCAACAAGAAGTGGTAAATGGCAGAAAAATAGATTTGCACTTATTTTAGGGTCCGATTCTAATCTTTCCACTAATACCAATTTAAATAAAGACAGAGAACTTATGGTGATGGAGAATAATTTTGAGAGTGCATTTGTGACTGATTTTAATGGGATGCTGAAGTCACTAGGGGAATTATTCAGAAGGAATGGACTAAATTTTCCAATTTATCTGGTTTGAAGGTTAATTTTGATAACCCCCTGAAATGTATTTTTAGGAAGGGCCTTAATATTAAGGATTTCTTAGAATAGAACCAAGTTGATAATAATAGGCAGAAAAAGTGGGTACATTTAAATGTGGATCATGTCCACAATGTCCTTTTATTAAAAATGTTGAAGCCATTTATGTAGGTTGTGTATATTGCATTGTATGTTGTATGCAATGCTTTCTATGTTGGCAAGATGGAAAGGAAACTTAGAAAAATAACATATGAGCATATTTTTGATAGGAGAAATAAGAACCAAATGAATGCTTTGTTTAAGCACACCCTTATAAGGCAGTCAGTTAAGTTTTTATTTTTTGTTTTGGATAAATTATCAGTTAATAATGGGAGGGGAGGTTCATGGGAGATGAAAATTAAATATAAAGAAGTCTACTGGCAGATTAATTTAGAAGCCAATAGACTGCCTGGATTAAATGAAGCTGTCTCCCTGGCCCCAGTTCTGAAATTAAGAGCTGCTAGGTTATGATTTTTAAAGATCTTTAAATATTAGTTAAATATGATTTTTTAAAGCTTTTTAAATATTTTATTGGAAATTTTTGTGCATTTTTGTATTATTTAAACATATTTTTGGAATGCCCAAACATACATAATTTCGTAATGTGTTATTTTCTAATGATTAATAAAATCTGTTTTTAACCCATTTAAGCGGTGGGTAGTTCTTCCAAAGTGCCTTTTTGAGATTACTGGGGGTTTTTTGGACTTTGGAATTTTATTCCTTAGTTTTGGATCTTCACAATAGGTTCAAGTTTCAAAATGTGCTTTTTAACTAAATTAAGTACAATAAAACATTTAGATTAAGATATGAAACACTGCTCAGCAGTGAGATCAGATAAAATACACTCAAGCATGAGAAAAAAATTCAGAAAAATTCAAGTTAAAAATGATGTTATCTATAATAAAAACAGTATTGAATAATAATAAAATGCTAAACTGAACTTCTCTGATGCTGGACAGACCAGCTAAATTGTGCAATACATTAAACATCCAAAAGTCCAATATCAGTTAACTCAATGCAGGTCAGATTTCTTTAGACAGCAACACTGTCTTTTGTATGACAAATTTCTGGTTGATAGAAAACATTGTGTTCATCCATTTTAAACTCTGAATCAGAAATGCTGGCACACCTTCATTTATGCTTATACCTTCATCTCAAACTGTTCATTCAGTGGAGCTTGGCAACAGCATGGGATTGTCATAGGCATAGCCTGATGGGATATTCAAAAATAGGATAAATAAGACTAAAATGTATAACACAATGACATTAAAGGCCATACAAGGCTCGTGTTGTTTTGCTGCACTGGGTGCTGAAAGGAGCAGGTAGACGACAGAAATAAATTGATCAACAGCTTCGGATTTCATGTTCCTGTATTCCATCCATTGAGTATAATATAATGGCCAATTCTCTGTGTACCACAATAGGTATTGATGTAAGTAAGAGACTGGCATTACCATCAGCTCAAATATTGTCACAAGAAGTTAAAATCTATAGTGCAATCTACATGATGAGTTACTGAGGAAAGACATTGCATGAAGCTGATTCCATTCTTCCTATTATAGCAGAATTCCTAGCATTTATTCTTTGTTTTAAGTTCATTGTGTCTGCTTAGTGCTTTTAGACACACTAATACATCCAAATTTATGTTAAAAGAATTTAGAAGGTCAAGCCAATGAATAAACACAGTATAAATTATTATGTATAATGTATCACCAACACTTCATGGTCTATGATGTGCAGTTTGGCCAGTGGGGGTCTAAATGCTCACACATTATCTCCAATGATACTCTAGGGCAAAATAACTCCAAGAGTTATAGCATGCTGTGAGGATATTAGATAGTGTTATCTGTGCTAGCAAGACTGGCTGAAGTTTTGTAAATAATTGTAAATAACTGTAAATTGCCATGCCAGCATGACTAGCTATAACTTTGTAAATAAGTTTATATCTTTTGATTATCACTCTGATTTATGCAAGATGTTTGAATGCCAAGCAGTGTTCTTCTGGCTGACCAAGTGTACATGTTCTTTGTAAAGAGAATTCTGAATGGATGTTATGCCAAATTCAGCTGACCTAAATGCGATGTCATTATGTGCCAGACCAATTGGCATAAAGATTAAGGTCTTTGCCTCCCATGACCAAGGTACAAGGTTCAATCCTGATATCTGACCATTACCTGTTTGGAGTTTATATGTTTTCCTTGTGTCCCCATAGGGTTCCTTCCACCTCCAAAAAGACAATTCAAGTGTTTCTTCCTCAAACTCATTTAAGAATGGAGATATGGGCCTCAGCACAGACTCTATATGGTGCCCTATAGTGGGAAGGGTTGTATAGACCAACCACCTTGGGCATCTACTGTGGTGCACAGTATTCTCAAAATAGGAGAAAATTGATCACTGACTTTGTGCAGTAGCAGGGCTCAACAGTGTAAAAATATTGCTCTAGGTGATCTGGTCATGTTGACTGATATTGCCAAAATGGGGATGGGTGTTTGCTGAAAAGTGGTTTGTAGACCTGGCCTACTAAGACCTACATCGGGGGCCCATGCTAATGGTGGGATGTGGTGTATGTGCCACTATTGGCCAGGCTGTGCCCACCATAAAGTCCAGCAGTCCTTGGTCAATAAGCTACTGGCCAACAAGTGTCCAGTTGCCCAACTTGGGTTATCTGGGATAGCTCTGTTGAGTGAAAGCTTGACATAAAACCAATCAACCTGCCAAACTTGAATTAAGAATTGCCACACTGAGTTTAGGTTCACTGACAGGATGAGGGTTGGGAGTGGATGACATATGGTAAGCAGACGGCTGGACATCCTATGTATCTAACCGACAAGGTGGAAGGTCAGTGCAGCAAAGCTAATTGGGCTGGGATCTGTTGTCTACTACTCAGGGGGAGTAAAAACTAGAAATGGTGTAGGGGTTGTGGAGAGGGAGAGGATTCAAAATTCACTGTGGGATGTCATCAGAATTAGTGACTGACTCATGGCAATCAGACTCCAGTGTAATGATAGGGCAGAATTCATAATATTAGCCTATGCCCCACAGTAGGGTTGTGATAGTGAGGAAAAGAATGCATTCAGACAGCAGTTGCAGGACCTACTAGATAACGCAGGACAAAAGGAATTTGTTTTGATAATGAGTGACCTGAATGTACATATCAAGACAGACAGAGCAGGATATGCGGACTGCCTGGGACCATGTGGGTGAGGCAAGAGAAATAAAGAAGGAAAGGCCATTTTAAACTTCTGTCTGGCAAATGACTTGATGGCAGCCATCACATAGTTCAGAAAGACAGACAGTCTCAAAATCACATATAAAAATGGCCAACATGCAACTCAGGTATTCATCCTCCTAGTAAGGAAAGGGCACTGGGGTAGAATCAGTGATTGTAATGGCATCCCCAGTGAAATAATTAGTCCACAGCATAAATCACTGATTGCTACAGTCAGCTGCAAGCAGTGGTTATAGAAGGCTCTATGGTCAGCAGAGACCAGGCTGAAGATCTGGATGATGGCTGGAGAGAGAGACCACAACAGTTCAAGGAATTAATTCAGGGCTCTAGCACCTGAAGAAGAAGAAGAGGTAATCGATGGAGTTAAAGAAGAATGGCAGCACCTCACAATCGCATGTGTAAGGCGAGGTATAGAAATAAGGTGCATAAAGAAAGCTGGTTGTGGAATGCAGAAGTCCAGGAAGTCATCAGAATAAAGGAGTACGGGAAAAATTAGGAGATAGAAAAGACCAACTAGGCTAGGAAGGAATACTGACTGGCTAATAAAGAGGTTGAGATAAGAGTTGAAACAGCAAAGAACAAGGCATCAGAGACACTATACCAACATCTGGAAAGAGACTCAGTGCATGGCATAAAGAAACTCTACCAGGTTGCAAGGCAAAGTCAGAAAGATTAAGAACAGATTCGGAAAAGGCAGGTGGAAGGAGTACTTCCAACAGATTCTGAATGAAGAAACACAAAAGCAGTACTAGCCCAGACACCGCCTATGATGAGAGAAGAAAAGGAGCCCGCCATGGAAGACGTAAGAACAGCAGTATGAAAAATGAAGTCGGGGAGCAGCAGGCTCAGATGAGGATACAGCAGATATCATCAAAATCTTGGGTGAGATGGGGGAGAAATATCATCAAAATCTTGGGTGAGATGGGGGAGAAATAGCTCCTGAGGGCACTCATAGCAGTATGGAGAGAAAGATACATTCTAGATGACTGGAGAAGAAGCATGTTAGTACCAATGTTCAGGAACACAGGGTACATTCACAACTGTGGGCAGTACAGATGCATTAATCTCCTATCAAACTGCATGAAAGTTCTAGAGAGGGTGGCTGACAAACAAAGATGCTGAGCAGTAGGAAGTAAGATGGGAAATGAGCAGTTCAGATTCATATCAGGATACAGCACAAATGACCTGATGTTTTCAGTGAGACAGATACTTGAGAAGAACCTAGAGATGGGGAAAGAGTCCAACTGGGCATTCCTAGACTTGGAGAAAACATATGACAGGGTCCCAAGAAAGCTGATTTGGGTAGTCCTGCAGTGGTTTTAAGTCCCAGAAACATTGGCAGAGTTAGTGCAAGCTATGTACAAGGATCAAATGGCTCAAGTATGAATAGTGTTCTGACTCACAGAGGGGTTCCCAGTGGGACTGAGTGTGCATCAGGGTTCATCTCTGAGCCCACTGTTGTTTATACTGGTGATGGACTACACTGGCAAACAGACTGGAGGTGACAGATCAACAAAGTGCTGAACGCAAATTATATGACATTACAGGCAGACTCTGAGCAAGAACTTCAGCAAAGGGTAGGGGAAATGGAATGCAAATCTCAAGGCACATGGGATGAAACTGAGTACAGATAAAATAATTGTAATGGCAGTAAATAGGAGAAATCAGAAGAATCCAAAAATTGAGATAGAAGGGAAAATACTGGAATAGATTAAGAGCTTCAAGTATCTGAGATAAATGGTTGAGGAGAAGGGAAGTGTGAATGAAGAGGTCAAAGCCAGAATCAAAGGAGTTGCAGCCACCTGGCACAGAGTGTCAGGGGTAGTGTATGACAGAAGAATTCCAAAGAAGCTGAAAAGTAAGGTGTACATATCAGTGGTGTGATCAGTACTACTGTATGGTACAGAAACCTGGGCAGTAAAGGCAGAACAGTTGAGAAGGCTAGAGGTGATGGAGATGAAGTACCTGGGATGAGTGGTAGGATACACACTGTGGGACAGACAAAGGAAAGAGGACATAAGAGCAGAAGCCAAAATTGCTCCAATTCCGGAAAAGATCAAAGAGAATCGATTACAGTGGTTTAGGCACATGTGGAGGAATAAGCAGAAGACAATCTGGTGAAGGCGATTTGGGACAGGCAGGAAGAAGACAAGAGGAAACGAGGGCATCCAGCAAAGAGGTGGATGGATTGAAAGAGAGAAGACTTGTGACAGTCATGCCTGTCAGAAAAGGTAGGAATGTGGCATTAAATAGGGATAGATCTAGATGGCAACAAATGGCGGTACTCCCCAAGCCCATGTAGAAAAATGGTAAAAGGGGGTTTATGATGATGATGATTTCTTCTAGGTATATGACTTAGGGCTGCAGAACAGAGTGAGAAATATGCCCCACGTTGTGTTATTACTGATTTTTTTGTATCAATGACATAACATGGATCATGGAACAGTATAGCCACAGTTTTCACTTCTCAAGTGTATTTCTCATCTTAGTATGTGTACAAGAGGCATCTGCTAACATTCTCACTTACTACTAATTGCTGTGCAGTGCTGTTTTCTTCACAGTACTTATAAACACAGTAAAGAATTACCCCATACAGAGTTACACATGACAGGCTTTGTAGTGAGAATACCCCTTTACCACATATGTAATTAGCACTGGAATTCTTTTAAAAGTGCTTGGAATGCAGTTATGATCCATGGAAGAGCTAGCTTAAAAGTGGGATTCTGGATAACTGCATACCAAGTCCAGTCATGCCGGTACCTCAAAATATTATCCTTAATCTGACATACATGTCATGTGAGAATTAGCATATATTTGTAACAGGAATATGTGGCACAGGCTCCCATATTATGGGATGCAGGGTGGGCACAAACCCCAGCAGAAATGCATTAACCATTGTACAGAAATGTTGTGATTTGTTGCTTTTACTTTGCAATCGCAGTTTATTTCTCAATTACAAGTCAAAAACTTCCACTATGGATCCATCATATCTCTCAGTAGTACCTGTCCCTCTGCACCATCCCAGTCACCAGCTGAAGTATAGTTGTGTGCTATAGGCAGTATGGACAGTTCATTCACATATTGCCAGATTTTATTATAGATTACTCAAAGCACAATCCCAGAAAACAGTTACAGTCCTGTACTTAAAACCACCTTACATATAATCAGACCCTTAAGCTGTCTCAACAAATCTTTGTGAATAGTACAGAATATTTTCTTCAGTGAAAAATGAAGAACAGCATCAACCTTCTGTGAAAGAACTGCACAAGAACAAGTAGTATAATTTTATAACTGGGGAAAATGGTTCATTGGTGATACAAGAAAGATTTTTGTTTCTTTTTGGAAGGAAGATTATGAATACCTGGAAGTTTATAAAAGGGGAGATAGAACCAAAAACATTAGGAAAGTTCAGGAATATCTAAACTAGACAGAAGTTGATTTTACTGAGCTAAAGAAAGGTGTACAGTTTTGGTTAAAAAAAGGACGGTAGTTTGTAAAGCACTAAAATGGATATGATAAGGAAGCAGGGGACAAGAAATATTTCTCTGTAACACATTGCAGAAGAGGAATGCTGACAAACGAATGCCTGCCTCATATTTACTTTTGATAATACATGAACTATGAGTACAACTAAATATTGAACCAGGCTAAACAGTTTTCCACAAACTGATTTGTTAACAAATATAGAATAATTCTGCAATACTTATATTTCTGGGTGCAGTTTGCATTTACAAAATTATACTTTCTTTCACAGTGATTGCATTACTGACATACATAATTTATCTCTTTCCAGTTGTACATACATTAGTGTGTTTTGAAAGTTTGTTCTGCTTTTTTGGGATCTCTTTGTGGGGTTATGCTATCACTAGATCAAGTATCTTGTTTTTTGGCAAAAAATAGCATTATTCAGACTGCATAATTGCTCACATCAAAACTATTTGCAATATTCAAACATTTAGCTGAAGGGCAAAATGTTTTGAGTGTTGTGGGCAATTTGCTGTGGGCTAATTTTACTCTCCAGGCATTGCTAATTTTGCCCTAAGCTAAAGCTTTGAAGCCCAAAGATTTACATTTTCTTGGAGTACAAAAGAGTTTGTGTCTCATACGTGAGACTTCAATTTTCAATTTTATGAAACCTTCCACTAAAAAACTTTGAAGATGTTTGTTATGAAATAACAGCAGTAAGAAACTATTCAGTGTGGTAGATATATAGATATTTGTGTATGATTCCAAGAATTCTGTATAGGAAGCCTTAAAGATGATCAAAAAGTACGCATCAAAGGAGAATCATTCTTGTTTTCAATTTTCTGTGTGTGTGTGTGTGTGTGTGTGTGTGTGTGTGTGTGTGTGTGTGTGTGTGTGTGTGTGTGTGTGTGTGTGTGTGTGTGCGTGTGCGTGTGTGTGTGTGTGTGTGTGTGTGTGTGTGTGTGTGTGTGTGTGTGTGTGTGTGTGTGTGTGTGTGTGTGTGTGTGTGTATGTGTGTGTGTGTGTGTGTGCGTGTGCGTGTGTGTGTGTGTGTGTGTGTGTGTGTGTGTGTGTGTGTGTGTGTTGCGTGTAAGAAAGGATGCAGCTCACAATCTCTGCCGAGGATTCATACAATGTCAGAATCTATGATAGCATGCCAATTTTTAGCACCTCTTCCCAAAGAAAATCTGACATCATTTTTTCAGAAAATCAAAGGCTGACATTTTTGATTTCACTGATAGTATGATTGAACTGCACAAGTTTATTTTTAAAACAATGTCATATGATACTGTCAGAGCAAATAAAATGTGATAACCCCAAACTGAAATAGTTTTACTTTATAAAATCATATTCATGTCTATCATTGCAGCAAGAAATAAGCCATAATTAAAATGTGCTTTACTAATTCCTTAATTATTTCTGTCATGTTCACCCATTTTTTTTTTCTATTTCATATTTATTTATACTTTGGTAACCAGGAAAATGAACTGGTCCTAGGACCGTTTTCAGCCATGACTCTGACTACATTGGCAAAAATAATAACAAGCAGTAAATCTGCTTAGCAATACAAAGAAAACAAATACTGACATAAAGACAGTAAGAAAGATTACTTGTGCAGCACATAGGCAGTGTGTGACAGTGAATAGGTAAAACATTAAACATTTACTAGACTGTATACATTATTAATGCTTAACTCTACAATGTTAACTTTATTATAAATAATGAATTATATGCACTCATATTGCACAACTCGCAATGCTGTAAGATGTTGCTGTTCTCTGAATGACTAGCAAGTGAATGTTTTATGGCTTCACAAAAGAAAAGGATAGGGATAATTATATTTGTATCACTTCTGTTGTCCTAAGACAGTATGAAAACATATTAAACCTACATGTTCGAGTCCAAATTGGCCACATCCACTAAGGACAATCACAAGGCCTTCTTCGCATACATCCGCAGTCTCAAAGGTAACTCCCAAATATTCTCTGAATTGTTGGTCAAGAATACCATATACACAAATGCCACAGACATACCCAACCTGCTGGCAGACAAGTTCAGTAAAAACACCACCCCCCCTCTCCCCCCATCAGTTAACCAGGACATCCTCAGCACCTGCCCCCCTCCCCTCATCACCAGGGAGCAAGTCATTAATGCCCTCTCAAAGGCAAAAAAATACAGCCTCCATGGGACCTGACAACATCCCTGGTTGTGTCCTACATGAACTCAGGTAAGCGCTCTCAGCACCAATAGGGACCCTATTCAACCACTGCCTGTGCACAGGCTTCATCCCAGCAGAATGGAGGACAGCCACTGTCATCCCTCTACACAAAGGTGGAATGTCCACTGACTCAGAAAATTATAGGCCTATCAGCCTAACTAGCCTGATCTGCAGGGCCATGGAGAGCATTATCATGGACCTTATAAACATAGACATTGGCAACCTCCAAGCACTTGATCCCACACAGTTTGGTTTTGTCAAAGGGAGATCATGCCTGTTAAACTTGGTCGCCTTCTTCAAAACTGTCACCAAAGCCATGGATGAGGAGAAGACTAGCCAAAGCCTTCAACACTATTCCCCACTCGGGCATAATATATAAACTCTCCCAGCTAGGCATTAACCTGTATGTTACCAGATGAGTAGCTAACTGGCTAACTGATAGAACCCACTCAGTCAAAATAGGGGAAGCCACCTCTAGTAGTAGACCCGTAACAACCGGCATACTCCAAGGATTGGTCTTGGGGCCTCTGCTGTTTGGGTTATACTTTTCTGAGGTGCACGTTAAAACCAGTGGTCTGTGGCTGACCAAGTCTGCAGATGACTGAAAGCTAGGCACTGTCATAAATTCCCCAAGTTATGTGAACATCCTTCAAGATGGCTTTACCCAAACTAATGACTGGTGCCAGAAGCATGGCCTCAAACTGAATGCCAAGAAATGTATCATTATCCCCTTCAGGGAAAATGGTGTCTCCACTAATTATCACATTAATAACAATGTACTAAGCATACAATCAGTCATGAGGGACTCAGGCACCCAGGTTGATAGCAACCTGACCTTTGATCACCACATTGCTTCCCTTGTATGGAAGACTTTCTACATGGTCATCATCATCCACTTTGGGAAAAACTCAGTTCCCACTAATTACCACATCGATGGGAGCCCACTGAACACTGAAGGCATTATAAGCGATCTGGGGACACAGGTTGACAGCAACTTCTCCTTCAACCACCACATTGCCACTGTGGTCAGAAAGACCTTCTACGTGGCACATCTCATTACCAAGAGTTTTGCATCCAGGAAAAAAGAGGTCATCATCTCTCTCTACTCTTCCCTCATTAGACCAATCATAGAGTATAATGCCCCATTTGGCATGTACCTCACTAGACACTTGCAACAGCTGGCGAGGCCACAAAAGTACCTCAATAAGAGAATCCTATGTCTTAAACACATGCCCTATATGGACAGACTCAAAAAAACTCCAGCTATTCTCTGTCTCATGTCGTCTACTAAGAGGTGATCTCTGCTTGACTTACAAAGCCATTTCTGACCCAGATCTGTTAGAAATGCTATATCTAAAGAAATCCCCATCCCTCCACACCACATGCTCCAGAGACCTCAACCTCATTACCACAATCAATAGAACATGCTGGAGGGACAGCCCATGCTCTGGAATAGACTTCCCATACATGTCAAGCAGAGTACCTCACTAGCCCTCTTCAAGAGAAATCTTGATGAGTGGATGGGAAATAGAAAGTTCACCCCGGGGATCACTCCAGTGGTTCTACTTGATCGAGGCACTGAGAACTAATGATGGGTGGCACAATGCCAGGGCACTTCTATGGGTTAGGCTTGTAAAGGCCCCAGGGCCATTAGCCTAGTACACACCTATGAACCTACAAACCTCATAAATAAAGGTATTTCATCTAGGAACAAGGAGGTCATAACATCCCTGTACTCCTCCTTTATCAGACCCATTATTGAGTACAATGCCCCCTTCGGCATGTACCTTGTCAACCACATGCAGCAGCTGGAGAGACCACAGAGGCTCCTGACCAGGAAAATCCAGGATCTCAAACACCTATCTTATACAGATAGGCTAAAGCCCTGTCCCTCTATCATTATCTTACAGACTGCTCAGAGGTGACCTGTGTCTGGCATACAAGGCAATCTCAGATTCAGCCTTGATGGAGTTGCTGCATATCCATAATCAAACTCCACTCCCGCAATCCGCACACAAGGTCTCAACTTAGTCTGTGACGTTAATAAAACTTGTTGGCGGGATTTGTGTCCCAGCGACTCCCCCATCTATGAAATAGACTTCCTCTCTATGTCAAGCAGAATACCTCACTAGCCCTCTTTAAGAGGAACCTGGACAACTGGATGGGAAACAGAAAATATAATCCTAGGATCCCACCTGTGTCTCTGCTGGACAGGGAAAACAGGTGCTGACTTTGTGGGATCATGGGTGAAATTCTTGGCTAGGCTTATAAGAGCCTCCTGGCCAATAGCTTAGTATCGTTCTATGAACCTATAATTTTCAGAGGCACACACGAAGACACTCAGTGGTGAGGAGTTTGTGAGCTCTCTCTATCTTTCTTAGCAAATACTGACATTTTTAAAGTAAATGAGTTTCAACTGGATAACAGTAGGTATGAGAGTTGGAGAGTTAGAAGCAAATGTATTAATTCAGGTGCAAAGTCACTCACAGAGATCAGGAAGCTTTTTTATTAAAGACACAGTCACTTAAGTCTCAGCTCTCAAGCATAATAAGATGGTGATGGAGTAAACTATAAAGTCAGAGAACATAAAATAAAAATGGCATGGAAAAAATTACATCAATGCTACAGATTGTTTTGGCTCTGAGAAACATTATAGCATCACACTCTATGGATATGCAGGAGATTTACAATCTTTTTCAACTAGAAAATGGATTATATCTGAAAGAATATGATGAGGTAAAATAATCTGAAGCTGCTAGGTCACCATTTGATGTGGATGGAGAAAAAACTGTCATAGAAATCAAAAAGAAACTGGAGAAGGTATTTAGCAAAAACACAAAAATCATAATACAGACATCCTACAAAATGTCACCAAGAGTTAGAAATCCAAATATGTCTAGACAATTTACAGTGAAGTTCCAAGACTGTAGTTATTATGAGAGGATCTTAGAAGTGTGAAGAAGAAGGATTATTTCTTTATATAGAAGCCACCAACATGAGTTTGATACTAGATTACAGCATTTGGCTTTGTTTTAAGCAGATAGCCTTTGTACTATTGATAGATAGACCCCAGGAGATAGGACTGCCAGTTCAGCTGTGACTCACAGCAGCACCATGGGCTCAGTACAATGGTCAAACCTATTTCTTCCAACTGCCGTCAGAAACAGTTCCAGCTTTATTACACCTCTCTTTGATGGGGACAAGAGATGAAGGAGTAGTGAAGGAATATTTATCATTTAAAGATGCAGTGGTTTCTGTAAGATAAAAATGAGGAAAGTGTCTTACCCAGCCCACCAAGTAAACTGCTCCTGAACCGAAAAGGAAGGGGGAATAGAAAAAAACACACAAAGTCCCCAAAGGGGGAATAGAAAAAAACACACAAAGTCCCCGTTCTGTCCTTTGAAGGAGTCTGGGGCAAAAGGAAGCTTGAAACCAAAAATTCCTCTACAGAACAGGTTTGAGGTCATGGAAAAACAGACTCTGCCAATCCAAAAACACTTGTTTTAGTGTAAGGCTCTCCAGTTCAGTTCTCGGCTGGAGCGTCTTCTGTGCGGAGTATGCATGTCCTTTCCATGGTCGAGTGATCTTTAAAGACATGCAGGTAGGTGCGTGTGTGAGTGGGTGTTCCGTCCTTGAAGGTTGGGCGCCGGGCTGGCAACTCAACACTGTAAAAATCCACTGCCAATCATAAGCGGACCGGTGATCTGCTGTCATGACCCCTAACCAGGAAAAGCCAAAAGACATTACTTTGTGTCTATTCAATTTAACATTTTCTTGATGCAATTGTATCAACTGAATGTTGATTGAAGGGGTGGATATTCTGTGTTTTTTAATATGCTAATGCATGTTGTACCATTGCATCTGTTGAGACTAAAGAAAACACTGGTGGATTACATTGTATGTTACATTCACTACAGGATATGTCAAGAAGGGGAAGTACAGAGTTCCTGAGTTATACAAAGCATTCAGGCAAACTCAGGGAAGATTGTCTATAGCAGCCAATGAGAAGCAGGTGTACCTTGGAGGAATAAAATGACCACTGCTAATGGAAGAAATCAGATTCCTGACATAAAGGTCGAGAAGTTTCAGATGAGCCTCTAGGGCAAAGGCAGTTGAAAGGTGTCCCTGAAATCAGAATTCTGGAAGGTATCCCTATAGTCTGAAAAAGATAAGCAGCTTCTGTCCTGCACAAAAAAAAAACTTGTAGAAGTCACCCTGCTTGTGTGGCAAAGCCTGTTGTAAATACTACTGGATGCAATAACTGGCTGGTTTGAAAACTTCTGTATGAAAAGAAATACTGCTGCTGTGTTGTGAATGTTTCTGTTATTCCCAATGTTTTGCTGGAAGAAAGAAGTTCTTACTATGCAAATAAATCAGCCTTGTCCAGAAACTGAGAAAGCTGTTTATATGGTCTGGTTTTATTGTTGCACACAGTAGATTATTCTACGCTGTCTCTTTCTCACTCTGTTTATATGAGTGTTTCCAAATTTTGACATGCTGAAAAACTGTGCACATTATATTGATACTGGCATGTCAACAATAAATTTATCAAAAAGAAAAACTTGCTGAAACTACAATGATCACAAAAAGAAAGCAATAGGGATTGTTGAATAAATAAAAAAAAGAACACCACTACTGCAAACACACACTGTCTGCATAGTGGTAGTGTTAGAGAAAGGGTTTTAATAATATAATGTGTAGGGTTGTGGTTAAAAGCAGGGGTAAGGCTAAGGTTAGGGTTAGCAAACGTGAATAAGATGAAGCAGTGGGGCAGAGGGACCACCGTATTCATTATGCTAAATAATGCTAATCTGACTCCTACACTAAACCAAACCCTACACAGTAGATAACCAAGCCCATTTCTCTGACAGCATACCTCTCAACCATACTGAATTCCTTGGCATTTACTGGTTTTGAGGGTAAAATAATGGGGTGCCACAAATTTCCAAGTGGCCCCTTCAATTCCAGATTTTTTTTTTTCGATTTTTTTTACAAGTGTTTAAATTACGGCTGACATCATCCCGCAACATCATCAACATGCAGAGGTGACAGGCATCATGACGTCAGCTGCTTCGTGAGGCAGACTGCCTGTTGGACTTGGTCAGATTATCTTGTACTCAGACAGGACTCTGTGTGGATGCTGGATGGTGGTTGGTTGGTGGTGGAATTAATACCAGCAGTGTCAGCAAGTGGAGATAGCCTGCACTGTGTACAATTTAAAGTTTTGCAGGAACAGACTTCAGAATCTGCCCAGCACTCACCCACCCATGTCTGCGGGCAGGAATCAGGGTTTGAACATTTACATGCTCCTGCCCAGCAGCTTGACCTCCTCCTCCAGGTAAGTTAAAAGTAAAAAAGAAAGAATTAAAAAAAATGTATGCATTGCCTAACAGAAAGGAATTCAGCTTCTGTCAGTCACTTGCAGTGCACTGCACTGCACAGTTATTTTGTTAAAATGGTTACGTTTAATAAGTTAACTAAGTGCTTTCATTCATGCTATGTATGTGATTGTGATGTGATAAGTTAGAGAAAGGACAGCTTTGGCCTGGGAAGTGCCTGAAGGAATCACTCTGGCATTACATGTTGTTAGGAAGCTTTTCAACAAGGGCACCTGCTATAATCTGAAAGCAAAACAGAAGAGATTTCCATTTTAATAGAAAGAATGGCCCAACTACCACAGCAGTGACCAGTATATTAAAACTTAAAGCTTTTAGTTAACATACTGGCCACTAGCCAGTTACCCCATGGCAGAGTCAAACTCTGTACCTTGTGTTTCTAAGGTAAGCACCTTAATCATTAGGCCAACCTCCAACTGTTCTTGTTTCTAGTATTTGTTTTGTGTGTTTAGGTCGGGACTGACTTTTAACTACAGTTTGCATATTCACTGGAATTTGTATTGAGATTTTGCCTGTTTACCAACCAACTGAAACTATTCTTTGGAGGACTGTCATAATTTTCTAGAACATTTGCTTTAATTCCTTTACTTGTGTCTTAGCTGTTTTGTCACAGTGTACATGGTTTGACTGTTTTGGCCTTTCTTGATTTGATTTGATTGAAGACAGAACACTAGCTCAACTAATATTAGCTCAACATATGTTGATTCCAGTGGCCATAACTTCATTATGCCCGATTTTAGAACAGCAAGCTGTTGTGGGAGGATAAAGATGTTTTATATATATATATATATATATTATAAGATCCGGGTGCTATCAGGATTGACTGTGAGTCAGTCTGTCTGGTTCTGGTCCTTTTTCTCTATACAGACCATGGCATAATAGATCATAGACACAGTAATTACTGCCATTTGTAATTCCTCCTCAGATGCTTTTTGGCGTTTAAGAAGGTGGTCTGTTTTTGCTTTGTGCAGTATGATGGAGCTGCTGTAACTAAGCAGACCTCCTATCATAGCTTGTACACTGCTTTGCATTCTGCAATTAGTAGATGATTTTTTTCTTTGGCAGATGTAGTCAGAAGCCTTTCTGTTACCCAGCCTTGCGGTGTAGAGGGATAAATCCCTCACTGCTCAACTAGCAGCATGGGTAGAGGAGGATGGGAATGGGTTTCCATTGCCGGCTTGCCCTTCCTGGGTGTGGGTAGCTGTTTGGCTCCCTACATTGGTGATACTTGCATGAATGTAGGTGCATTGCCACAACATGAACTACCTAGTGAGCCTATGCTGCAAGCAGTGACCACTTGACCAGTGGGTTGCACCTTCTCAGGCAGCTGTAGTGAAGCTCCCAGGGGTGCCATGGGAGTGGAGATAAGACAGTCCACAGGATTTGCAGGCTGACCTGTTCCTTAGCACCCAATCTTTGCTTCCTTCAAGGAGTGAATGTGCAAGAGGGCTTTTGCCTTGATGAAAGAATGAATGAATAGATCAACTGGATGAAGGAAGTACCAGGAGTTCATATAATCTCAGAGTATTGGCAAAGATAAAGAGGTAAGGGAATCTTAAGTGAAAGACCTTTTCTGGTAGGGTTTTTAGTTGAATGTAGAACATAAGCTGCTTTCAAAACAACGGATAATTACTAGGGCATTTAAAATATTGCATGATAAGTATAATAATCAATTACAAGAGGTTAGAAAAGATTGGAAAGAGACTGACAAAGCAGTTTACAAGAGAACAGTGGGAGCCTGGGAGGACATGTGTGGCTCCCAGGTATGCAACAAACTGCAGAAAGTGTATGATCTTTGCATGGAAGTCTTACTTTGCATACATGTTTTATACCTCAAGCTGACTTCACAGAATTTTTTCTCATGTAGATAACAAATATTGAAGGTGGGATGGGAAAGAAGAAATAACTGGGCACATATGTTTTGGGAGTGTAATTAGTTGGCATATTTTAAAAATTCCCTGTAGAGGACTCAGAAATATTTGGCTGTAACTAAAGAACTGATTCTTTTGAGCTGTTGCCTGTGAAAAAAGCAAATATTAGAAAATGGAAATCAATATCTATACGAAATGCATTTGAAGTGCTCTATATTATATAAGATATAAAAGAACTGGAAGAGGAACCTTTAGAAAAGGGAAGGAGCAAATTACAAAGAAATAAATGGAAATTGTGGGAACAGTATATGCAGAATAATCAGGAAAATGAGTGAGGAATTAAGCAATGTATATAATGTTGGACTAATGATAAAGGGAAAAGAAAAGACATGATGTATAATGTATGTAAATGGGAAAATGTTAATATGGTTTGCTTTCTTTTCTGTTAATATATGTTTGCTTATGCCTTAAGTGACAATTTAATAAAGCTGTTTAAAAAATGGGTGAAGGAAGGAGAGACATTGAATCTCACATTTAGGTGTGTACACTGTACAACCCTTAGAAATCAGTAAACAAGATACAGGGTTCACGTGGTCCTAGGGACTACAGATGCTTGAGCAATTCCTTTGGCAATTACTCACAAACACCAGCCGAATCACCACAAATGCAAAACATTTACTGAAAAAGTAGACAAGTATGGTTAAGCACTTTTGCCCCATCTGCTTGGGACTTCTTCAGAACAAAACGGGAGACATTGTGCTGATCCTGTGCACCACAAACAAGGCCTTTCTCGTGAAGGAGTCAGTGCTCCTATTACTTGCTTTCAGCTTGTGTTTCTGGCTGTTGGTTTACATCATGACCACATAGTTGCCAACTGGAGCTGTAGTCTGATTGTGCAGTTGAGGGGAGGGGGGATAGGGCACCTTTTGGAAGGGATTGTTTCATTTTCTTATGCATGTCCTCTTCCCAAGATTTATTTCCTACTGTTTTCAATTTTTTCCAAGTACAAACCCACTCCTGCTGTCCCCTCAAACTGAACATTTGTTTGTTTTTAATATAATATGTTCTACTTTCATTCAACAGTTCAGGGAGGCAATCATAGTAGTAGTGCATAGGGTTTATTGCTAGACTGTGCTTTTCAGTAGGTTTGTTTGCATGACTAAGTGGCAGCTTGATAAATGTTAGACTTCTTAAAAAAAAAATATATATATATAAATTTAATCGTCAACCCTTGAAACATACTCCAGCATTAATAATGCTTATATTATACTGCTGTGGTTTGTAGCCTTTGAACGTTTGCATTTTAGTTGTGTGAAGGTGTTGATACAGGAGAAATGATTTTTCATTGCCAGCCTTTTCCTCAATTTACTTTTAATCAGCATACAGATTTGTACCTATTTTTCACGGGCCTTTTCCAGATTTATGATGTTTCCATGTTGAGAGGTATGCCTGACAGTTCCAGTAAAAAAGGCACACACACACACACACGCACACACACACACACACACACACACACACACACACACACACACACACACACACACACACACACACACAAACGCACACACACACAAACGCACACACACCCTGAAACCTACACATGATGTAACCAAAACCTATTCTTCTAACAGTACCAGTAATCATGACACACACACACACACACACACACACACACACACACACACACACACACACACACACACACACACACACAAATGCACAAAACAAAAAAAATCTTCTTCCTTCCCTAGCCTTTACTCTAACCCTAACACTTGAACACTTGCACAAATGCAATCTCTCCCAGCCCTGGTACTTTAGTATGTTTGAAAGTTTTGGCATTGCTATCTTGTTTCACTTACTCCAATGGCATGTACATTTACTCACTAAGAGCAATATTCAATGTTGCTCATTTTGTTCAACACTGTACTGAGTGCATTTGACAACTTCCAGTAGAAGAAATAGCTGTCGACAAGCTGTGCTTTTGACAAAGTACACGTTAGCTTTACATACATAGTTGCATTTCAAAATACCAACAATTCAGAATGCAGATAGTGCGAACTGCAGTAACAGCAAAATGACAATTCTTCTGACTGGGAGTTTAGAATGCAGACAACTCAGAATGCATACAGAGGTAAGTGTTTGCATGAGTGTGGGTGGATTAGTGTTAGAGTAAGACTGAAGCAAGGTGAGAGCTTTTGTGTTGTGCATGTTTGTTGGTGAATGTTTCACTGTCTAAATTGTCTTGTGTACCTGTAGTGTTATGGAAAGGGTTTTTCTAAGGTAAGGTAGGGGTAAGGCTTTGGGGTAGGGGTAGGGTTAGCATGAAATAGTAAAGTGGTGTAGGGGTCAGAAGCCCCCCGCCCACCTTACTGATGCATGCTAACCCTATCCAAGCCCCTGCCTGTGTCCTTAACCATAACCGTATATCTTACCTTAGAAAAAACTCTTTCCATAATGCTACCACTATTCAGACAATGTCATATGGTATTGCTATGCTTTTTAGATTTTTTTTGCTTTCTTTTAGTTTAGTTGGGTTTGTGGTTTATTTACTGTGGGGTTTGAGTGGTTTTTGTTCCTTTGTGATTTATTTATTTTGATTTGTCAGTGTAATGAACTGTCAGTATTTAGATCTGAGGGTATTATGAACTGCATGTATTTTGATGTTGGTATTTTCAGTATCTGTATTTTTAACTTCCTGTATTTTGATATATACCATAGTGTGGTGGATCTCACCAAATAAAATGTCCAAATGAATGTAAATATTGTAAATTATGCTGTACTGTGTAAATAGAATGCACAGTTCTGTAAGATGAACTTGCTATAGCATTAGATGCTCTAATGATCACTACTGCAATAGCTTTAGCTATATTCCTGCCAAGGATATAACAGAAGCCCAGCTTTCAAAGTTTTAGGGCACCTTCCATGCACTCAAACTGTCAAGCAGCTCAAGTTGAAATGACTAAAACACAAGTCTTAGTGTAAAGTCCTTCAGAGGTTTCCTGCCAGCAGAGAGAGGGATGCTGAGCCTGAAAGGACAAGACTAGGAATACTAAAAAAATAAATGTCCACACCCTGGGATAAAAAACACACCAACAAATAAGGGGAATGGAGGGAGGGGTTACTGCAGCAGTAACATCTAGTGTTACGGTAAGTTCATCTTACACAGTTGTGGTATGTTCTTCATACTGATCACTGTTGCAGCAGCCTTAGCTATATGGGTAGATTATCATTGTTAACTGTATTTGGGAGGAAGAAGGAGAAGGGTCCAGGAGCCATTAGAGAATGGTCTTAGCAAAGCATGATCGAGACCTAGAGAAGGAATCCATCATAGAGTGCTTTGTAAACTTATGTACATAAGACCAAGTAGCAGCTTCTAGAATACTTCTAGAATCCAACCCTTTCCAGAAAGCCATAGAAGAAGACAAGGTCCTTGTAGATTGGGCCTTGAACCTGCAAGGAATAGATTTGTCATGGTGAGTATAACAAAAGGTAATAGCCTTAGACAACTATTTGGAAACAGTCTGTTTTGACACCGCTTGTCTCTTCTTCTTACCTTCACAAAAATAGACAATTGATCTAATGCTCTGAAAGATTTAATTCTGTCAAGATAGTACCTGAGTTGTTTGTGGACATCCAAGGTATGGATTATCCTTTTTTCCTCATTTTTAGGTTCAGGAAAGAAAATGGGGAGATGGATAGTTTGGCTTAAAGTAAATGATACCACTTTAGGCATAAAGGAAGGATGAGTTCTCAAAGAAACCCCATCCTTGTGGAAAATAAGGTAGGATTGATACACCATAAGAGCTTGCAACTCAGATTCCCTTCTTGCAGAGGTCAGAGCAATAAATAAAACTGTTTTCCATGTTAAGAACCTCAAGTCAGTTAGATTAGCTGGTTCAAATGAAAAAAGTGTGAGTTTCTCTTACACAAAATGAATATCCCAAGGAGGATCCCCCAGTTTATTTGGAGGCCTCTTATGCAAACCTCCTTTCAAGAACATTTTGACATGCAACTGACTTGAAATAGGAGGATCCATGGGCAGACATGCTGAATTGGCAGATAAATTAACCTTGATAGAGGACTAGGGTTGTAACTCACTCAAATATTGCAAAACCAAAGAACAACTAGCCTGAATGAGTGTTGGTTATGTTGTTGGAGCTAGAAAACCTTTTCCATTTGCTAATATGTGATTTTCTAGTAGCAGGCTTTCTTGCCTCCATTAGTACTTGCTACACATCCTCAGAAACAGGTGCCTAGATGGAATTAAGACCGTATCATCCAGGCTGTTAGTTGAAGATGATTGATGTTGGGGTGTATCAAACACCCCTGTTCTTGTCTCAGTACATACTTTCTGTAAGGAAGCTTGTGGTGATTGTCCCTGGCTATTTCCAAAAGAAGAGCGAATCATGATTGCCTGGTCCAGAAGACAGTGATCACAATGATCTTGAGGGATTTCATCTGAATCTTCCGAAGTATCCTGGATATTAGTTGGAAGGGTGAAAAGCCTTACAGGAACATTCCAGTCCAAGAAAAGAAAACGCACCTGTCTTCCAGGCCTTCTTGCATGCAGTCCTGGAACAGAATTTTGACAGTTGATTGTTCAGAAAAGAGGCAAAGAGGTCTAGATGAGCTCTTCACAGATGGATCAAATCTTGGAAGACCATCAAATCTAATTACTATTTGTGAGGGTCTGCTCTGGTGCTGGTCTATTTGTCTGCCATACACTTTTGCTTTGATGGAATGAAAGATGCCTGTAGAGTGAGATTGTGCTGTGAAGCTATATCCCAAGCTAACATAGGCTCGTCTGAAAAGGGGTGTGACCTGGTTCCCCTTGCTTTATGATGTACCACATCACTGTGATATTGTCTGTAACCACTTGAAGAAGTCCCAGGGACCAAAGATGGTTCAGGGAATTAAGTGCCTTGATCAGGGCTAGCATCTGCTTGATATTTATGTGCTTGTGTCTGTCCTTGGTGTCCCACACTCCTTGCACTTTTATCTCTCCTGAAAATGCTGCCCAAGCAAAGTCTGACATATCATTGGTGACTGACTTTGGAGCAGGGAGGGAGAAAGGGAGACCTTGATTTAAGTATATCTGTCAACTCCATCAAGTGATTTCTCTTCTGAAATCCCCAGTACTAGGATCTGAAAAGAAAAAGGGTGTTGATGCTGGGACCAAAAAGATTTCAGATACCATTGTATTTTTCTCATGTAGAGTCTTGCCAGGGATATCATGAGAACCATAGATGCCATGAGACCCAAAATCCTGAGGTATTCCCTCGCAGTGACCGAAGAATGAGTAGAAAACCTTAGAAATAGATCTAAATAAAGATCCATTTTTTCCTGTGGAAGAAAAGCTCTTTGAACTGAGGTGTCTAGTTGACATCCTGTGTAAGGGAGTCAAGAAAGACTTTTGACCGTTCTGTTAGAATCTCAGCCTGTTTAAGAGATCTCTCACCCAAGACAGAGATTCCTGACATTTTGAAATAGTTTCTGCAAAGATAATCAAATCATCTAAATATGGAAAAATATGGATACCCTGCAGCCTACAATGAGCTATAACTGGAGCTAGCCACTTTGTGAAGACTCTTGGTGCAGTGGATACTCCAAAGGGTAAGACTGAGAAATGATGACGTGACTCAGACACACAAAACCTTATGAAACACCTGAAGTCTGCATGAATAGGAATGTGATGATCAGCATCTTCTAAGTCTAGTGTTACTAGGAAACTTGAAAGAGGAAGATGAGGCAGCAGATTGTGAAGTGACATCAGTTTGAATTTGGGCACTATCACTAACAGTTTTAGGAAAGAAAGAAAGATCCAGAACTGGTCTCCAATCATTTTCTTTCTTTGGCAGTAGGAACATTCTTGAATAAAACCCCTTCCCCACTTGGGAAGGAGGAAATAGTTCTATCACTCCTTAGGACAGCATGTGATTAAGAACAGGTGGAAACAAAACAGTCTGATGTGGAGGATTAGGCATGACCCCCTCAAAAGGAGGAATTTCCTCCAACTGCCTTCTGTAACTCAGGAGAATAATTTTCAGAACCCATTTGCCTGAAACAATCTGTTGCTAAACAGAGCAATGGAGATTCAGACTTTAGGGAAGAGAAAGAAAGCCAGAGTGGAGAGGGGAGTCACAAGGTCTCTTTAACAGTCATTTAGACTTGTTGGACAGTCCTTGTTCTTGGGAGGTTTGAGACTTCCATTTGGAATCTCCTTATCACTTCTTCTTAAATGTCTGTTTACCTGAATTCTGTTGAGACTGTTTATTCTGTTTTTTTTTCCTCAAACTGGATGAGGAGAAATAAAATCCCTTGGATAATTTGGCTATGGAGTGATGAAAAATGTAAGAGATTTCCTGGATCAGCTTGCTCCTTTCATCATATTGTTGAGCACCTCTGCAGCAGAGGGGCCAAACACTAAATTTGTATCCAAGGGAAAATTTTAAATCTCATTTTAACATCATCTGGAAGGTTCTGAGCATGCAGCCAAGCAAACCTCCTTAAAACCATATCAGTGTCCATAGCCCTGTAAGACGTATCAACAGAGTCATATGCATACTGCAAACAATGAGTATTGACTTGTGCAATAGAATAAACTAAGTTATTTAAAGCATATTTTTATTCACAAGAAGAAACTGTAGATAAAACATTCCTCATACTTTCACAATATGTCAGAATAAACTTTAACATATGTGCTAGACAATTTAAAAATTTGAAATTCAAAGTTACAGAAGTATACACTTTTTCCCTTACCTATCAATAATTTTCTATCATTATTAGAAAGAGCAGGCTTGGAATGCTTAAAAGCAGAGGAGTCAGCTGAGGTTATAGCTGCTGGGTCAGGTTTGGGAACAGTGTATACAATTTGTAAAAGACAGAGGAACTTTATACATCCTATCTGCATTTTTAGGGACAGCTGGCTGACTATCAGGAAAATTGCAAGCAGTAAGACACACATTGTGTAAAGCAGCCAGGACAGTAGGAATGGTGTGGTTTCTGGAAAATTCTTCCATAACAACTCATAGTATTTCTTGAGAGACTGAGAAACCTCTGTGTTCTCAAAATAAAAACTGTAACAGTCTCCAAACAATGGTAAATCATGAAGAAATTATACTTGCTTTAAGGCTTGTCTTCTGGTTTAACCATGGTTTTAAGTATCAAACCTCTATGTTCTCTCACTGAAAACACTGGGACATTCTAGCAATAGTCTCAAACAAAGAGAACCCCCCACAAGGAGAATAAGAAAGCAAGCTCTTCTCTGAGTCTGATTCAGCTGATTCAGAAAAATGAGGACAAAACCCCTGAACCCATCCTTGTATTTTCATATTCAGATTCAGAATCTTGAAACTCTTCAGAAAAGGAGGCATATCTCTTTCTTTTACTGGAAACTACACCACCAGAAGGATAAGTTTCCTAAATCAACCCCTGAGTCAGTCCCAGTAAACTACTCCTACCCAAAGAAATTTGAAGAAGAGTAGAAACATGCTTGGTTTTCTGTTTCTTTTTAACAAGAAAAATGAGGCCAACCATGTTACTAATGGCAGCCAATGCTTCCCCAGTGGCACCCCATTCTTACACAATAGGGAAACCTTTCCTGTTTCCTCCCCCAGGACCAACATCAGTGGTTCTCCCTTGCCCACTGAGAGGACCCCAGCAGCTTGAGAGGATGTGGTTAACCCCCGGTCCATAGTGGCTGTAGGTGCTGCATAAGAGGGATCTGGAGTAAAGGATGAGTGGTTTGAGGTACAACAAATGGTCACAGCAGAGTCACCAACCTGTAGCTGAGGCAAATTACTAGACCGCTGTGGTGGCAAAGGCTGTTTACTTAACTTTTTCTTTTTGCATCTATCCTGGAGAAAAAAAGCAACAGTGCCAGAAAACTACCAGTCCGCAAAAGTTTTTTTTTTTGATAGAAGAAAAAAATAGTAAAAAGTACTTTAAACACTATGGCAACACCACACCCTTAAAATAAACACAATTTCTCCACAGAAAATACTTTATCGGTTATATAAAGCTACTTTTAAATTGAGAAAACAAACAAGTGCTTAGTTTAAAAATACATTACAGTCTCAAGACAATATGTTAAAATATAATACTTCTAGCTTTAAAATAACTTTACTGAAGAGGAAAGCAATATAACATCAGTAAAAAATAAGAAAATGGAAGTTATTTTCACCAAAGGAAACTTATCTGCCCACCTAAGGAAAGCACAAGCTGACCGTTGATCCTCAAAAGCCCCAGAGGAGCGTACTGTTTGCCCGCAGTAAAGGCCGAAAGGCTAGGTGCCCAAACTTTTAAACTTGTGTTTTAGTCAGCTCAGCTCAAGCTGTTTGTCAGTTTGAGTGTGTGGAAGGTGCCCTAAAGGTCTGGAAGCTGGCTGTCTGTTATATCCTTGGCAGGATAACCCATATAGTTAAGGTTACTGCAATAGTGATCATTGTGAGGAACATTTTAAATAAGGAATGCTCCCTTTAAGCATAAAGGTAAATGATAAGATTAGACGAGAAATTTTGTTGTATCAGTCACAGAAGTGTTGCTAACATTTTAAATGAGACTATTGCTGTAGAGCACAGAAAAACTTTGCTATATTAGCCAGAGCAGTTTTGCTTCATTGAACAATTAATGCAGTATAAAATGAGAGCTAAAGTAAGCCGGTTCAGGGAGTGTTCTATGTCCATAGAGGGGAAATTTCATGCCCAGTGCAGCAGCTGTGAAAAACAGAAAGCAGAGCGAATGAAGACTTGGAAGAAGACAGCAGTAAGAATCTGGAGGTTGTCCATATTACAGGAATCCAGAAGACAGAGTGAGACCGACTAAAATAGAATGCATGTATTGGTTTGTACTGAAGTCACTTGCTGTGAACATTTTTTAAGCCATAGGATTTGTTTTGGGAAAACCTGAATTTTTATGTTGTTTTTCTAAGACTGATGATACGTGCTGTTAAATGAAAGCACTCAAGCAGTACTAAGCAATCTGCCTAACTGCACTGAATAAAGCACTGATCCAGACCAAATTGTCTCCAGGCTTCTTTCTTTGACCAAACCTAACCTGATGGAAAATTCTCTAGCAAGTAACTTTGCTCCCTGGTGGCTGGACAAGAAGAATACCTTTGATTCAACATAGAAGTTAGCTTGGCACCGATAACTAGAACTGAGCAAAAGAAAAGGTGATACTTCTAATACGAGATGTGACTAGCTCCCATGGCCCTTACAGGTAACCATAGGATTTTTAGTTTTACTGTCATTAATATTACACAGTGGAAGGGAATGTGGGCATCCTTTTTGCACACTTTCCATGGCAAAGTCCTAACACTGAACCTTTCAATACCTACAAGATGGCCACTTGTTTTGAGCATAATTAAGACTGTACCTTTCACTACCTACAAAAAAGGCACTTGTTTTGAGTGTAATCTTCCCAACCTAGTTAGGGAGGGAGAGAGAGAGAGAGAGAGAGAGAGAGAGATAGCAGAAGTGTTGGATCAAAGCTTTCCTCCAGTGCATGGGAGACAGTCTTAGACATGTGAGCTTTTTTTTTTTTTTCTGTCTGCCATGTGCTTCTGTGTGCTATCAGTGACAACTGTAGAACAGTTCTGTGTATCATTGCTACTGGCGCTGTGAAAAGGATGGCACCAGTGGCCAAACAGTTGGCTACACCAAAGACAGTTCCACCACTAAAACAAATGACCAAAAAAGAGGACTTAAAGATGTATCTTGTTATTTTTGAGTGGTACGCCAACTAGGAAAGATGGAACTGAATATCAGGACTATGGAAAGATTGAAAAAGGCATTAAGTGCCAAATCTGGTGTTACCTAACACACACACACACACACACACACACACACACACACACACACACACACGCACACACGCACACACACACACATGCACACGCACACACACACACACACACACACACACACACACACACACACACACACACACACATGCACACACACACACACACACACACACACACACACACACACACACACACACACATTTTCTCATAACAAAATGGTAAGATCGTAATTATGTCTTTTTAAAGCATGCAACTAACTCATAGTCAGATCCTGAGGTTCAACATAGCAAAAGTAACATTTTTATTTATTTATCATTCATTGACAAAGAAAGTCTGACTAGGACAGAGCCTATTTTCAGTGGAGGGTCAGGGAGAAATGTTCCAGACACGTCTTTAGAATGTGGGAGGAAACCAGAGAACCTGGAATAAACACATGTGAACACAGGTGGGTTCATACAGACTCCACACAGAATGCACCCCAGCTGAGAATTGAACCAGGCAACCTTTTACTGTGTGATAACAGCACTAACCGCTGCACACTGCACCACTAGCAATATTAGGTACTGATAAGATCTTTGCATACTGCTTTCAGAAACCAGGTGTGTCAAACTGACTGCAAGGAAGCAGAAAGCTATGCTGTATTAGTAGGAAGATTGTTCAGTTTAATACATATTTTCATTTCATAACAGTCTAGACCTGCAGCAAAACCTGTGTTATATATTGGTAAAAGATGAAAAATATAAACTGTATATATATATATATATATATATATATATATATATATATATATATATATAGTCTTAGAAGGGTAATTGGCTAGGCTTACAACGGCTCGCAAGGGCAGTTAGCCTAGTACTAACCTATGAACTTCTCTTAAAATGTGGAAAAGGGTCACATACCTAGATTTGTTGTGCCTGTAAAAACTATAACTTTGATAAAGCAAGCTACTAATGGAATTATGGCTATGGAATGTGACAAATGATCTGCTATAATAGCTGAGTCTGCATTCTGTTACTCTTCTACTGTAAAGTTAATTAAGTACGGTGTCTTAATTGATGTCAGAGAGTGGCAAGGACTGCTAAATCAGGCATTATGATTATGCTGATAAGCAGGCAGTATGTATGCAGAAAGAATATCTTTACTAACAATGCAGGTGAAGTAGTGTGCATTAATGAAGATAAGAAAGAGTAACCCATTACACACCTAGAAGTACAAACTATGTTTTGGAAGTAGTTCATTCTATTGCTATAGCACCCAGTTTAATGACGATAGGGAACCACTGCATGATAATAGGGAAATATATTCTTCACTTTAATGATTTGTGGGAGTAAAGGAAAAAGGTTGTCCTTTTGATAAATCTTATCACTGTATCACAAAAGAACAAAGTCTGGGAACAGACTCAGTCCCCTATTAGTGTCAGCTGTTGGGGAAATAAGATGAAATGGCTGAGGGCCAATTCTTATATTCCAGAAAGAGAAACTTGGAAAACCGAATGCCATGTAACCTCTGATGGAGTCTGAAAGCCTTGGTGAGCATTGACTCAAATTATAGAAGGCTGATGATAATAACTTTGATGTCACTGCACCAACCACCCCCTAAGTTATGGATTATGAACGACTGACATAAGGATAAAGCACACACACATACACATACACACACACATACATACACATACACACACACACACACACACACACACACACACACACACACACACACACACACACACACACACACACACACACACACACACACAATGTTACCTGACTGTTCCCTCACTCCTGGGAACTGCAGTTGCGTTACCACTGAGGCTGACTTCCCACATAGCTCATTCAGTGAAGGGTTATA